>NW_026706146.1:0-270008 GCF_029867415.1 Vicia villosa
AAGAAAATTAAAATAAAATAGAAAATAAAAGGATACTAATCAGATGTGGTTGATTGGAGAGTCCATGGTATGGACTGGCGTGTCAGGTGTGTTGGATGAGCTGGAAAGTGAATCTGAAGGCTCAGATATTGAGACACATGGCCATCAATACACCTGCAAAGCACTGGATTAGTGGAAAATTCAAAAGAACCCGCGCGCTGGCTGTCCAATGAGGTAGGGACACCTCATCATCTTCAACCTCTCGCTAGGACCTTTTACAGCGCTTTTATGAAAAGAGCGCTGTAATTGATGAGCTCCAGACCTGCAAAATAACGAATAGGGGTAAACCTAAAAATAAATTTGGCGCGACCTATCCATTCAACTCGTCTGATCCATACGAACTCAATGGTACCACTTAGATCCTCTAATTTTGCCTATTTCAGAAAGCCCTAATTTTGAGATTATGAACCCTAGAATGGTAACTTCGTGTGTAAGCGTCTAAAACTCAATTAAAGTTCCAGAAATGATCTACACACCACACCAAGTTCAAATATATGTCTACATCGTGCTAGATATGCTTGTGTTATGAGATACAAGTCAGTTTTAGTTTGAGCAAATCGTGACCTGTGTAGCTCGATTCAGTGAGGTTTAAGACTTGTAATTGATTGGAATAGTTTCAGTGAAGCTCAGAGATGATGTTTGAATGCTTAGTTTGTATTGAAATTGACTGAAATTAAAAATTCGAATTTGAAATTTCTTTGAAAAGTTTAAGTGGTTACAAGCATGGTACAAGCATAAGAATGGCTCTGATTTCTGTCTCCTTTGATTGTGAAGTGTTATAGCCTTTATATAGACTATGTTGTGCTTAGAATTGAAGCCAAGAAGCATCTAGTTGCCTTTGTGGAATTCTTGATTTTTTTATATTAAAAACCTTTGAATTATTGACCAAGTCTTCTTCTCTTCAATGCTCTTGCCTTGCTCTTCAATTCTCTGCAGAAAATCAGAGATTCCTTGGGTGAGTCATGCTTGGATTGTAAGCTACCCATTATCCATTCATTTTTATTTTAATTTAATCTTAAAATAAGATAAAATTAAGCAAAAAATGGATAAAAAAAGGTGTGGGCCTTGTCTTGGTCGTGGGAGGCCCATAATATTATGGAAATGATGTTTGAACCATGAAAACTTGGCCCCATTTGGAAAAAATACATTTTTGAGCCATGTTGATTTCATGCATTTTCCCAAAATTTAGCCAACTTCAACTAGGTGTAAATCCCTCAAATTTTGTCATATGAAGGAGATCTTGCACTTTTTGGAAACCTCAAAGAGTCCTCTAACCAATGCCTTTGGTCTCATGTCAAAATGATTTTTGATGCTCCTTGTGTGTGCTTTTGAAAAAAGTGTCTTTTTGTTGACTTTGAAAATGACCTGTAATGTCTTTGGTCATATTTTTCAAATGGTGAATGCAATGACCATGGGATCAATTGCATTTGAAAGATAATTGAATTTCCTTCAAAATGAGCTTTGGTATGAATTTTTTGGATGAAGGATGAGAGAGTTATGATCAGTCAAAGTTGAGTTGACTTTTCAGGCAAAAACCCTAATTTTGAATCTTAGGGTTTTGTTGATTTTTGATCTTTCCTTGATGAATTATGATCATCCAATGATCAAATGATGAATCCTTTGACAAAATATGGACTTTGACAAAAAATTTCATTTTTGACTGTCTGTTGACTTTTTGGGTCAAACGGGTCGTCTGTTGACTGTTTGAGCTGCTGACGGTGCGTCTGAGTGAATTGAAGTTTGAAAATTTGTATGATGGTACTTTGAGATATATGGATGTGCATGAAATCCATTTGAGGTCTCAAAAGCTTGTTTCTCCTGTAAAAACAAGAAAACCCTAGTCAGGGACTGTTTGTGTAGGAGACAGTTAAGCGTACCTGATTTTTGTGCAGTGTTGAGTCTCTGCTAATCATGTGATATTCAGAAGACTTCTAGGACAAAAATCTTGGAATTTTGAATTGTGAAAGATTGATTTGATTGATGGTACAAAACACTAAGAATTGTACTGCCAGCAGTTTGCTTCGTGAAGTTGAGTTTTTTATTGATTTAGTTCCTGGAACTAGTCCTGTATCGATGGCTCCATATTGGATGTCAGCTTCTAAGTTGAAAGAATTGAATAGTCAACTTGAGGATTTACTTGAGAAGAAGTTTATTCGTCCGAGTGTGTCGCCGTGGGGTGGGCCTATTTTGTTGGTTAAGAAGAAGGAAGGTTCCATGAGACTTTGTGTTGATTATAGACAACTGAACAAGGTGACTATTAAGAATAAGTATCCACTTCTGAGGATTGATGATTTGATGGATCAGTTAGTGGGTGCTCGTGTATTGAGTAAGATTGATTTGAGGTCTGGGCATCATCAGATTCATGTGAAAGCAGAAGATATTCAGAAAACTGCTTTTAGAATAAGGTATGGACACTATGAGTATTTTGTTATGCCTTTTGGTGTGACTAATGCACCTGGAGTGTTTATGGAGTATATGAATAGGATTTTTCATGATTATCTGGATAAGTTTGTGGTTGTGTTTATCGATGATATTTTGATCTATTCGAAGAGCGAAGAGGATCATGTTGAACATTTGAGGATTTTTTTATCGGTGTTGAAAGGGAAGAAGTTGTATGCTAAGCTTTCTAAGTGTGAGTTTTGGTTGAAGGAAGTAAGTTTCCTTGGGCATGTTATTTCAAGTGGAGGTATTTCGGTTGATCCGTCGAAGATTGAGGCCGTATCTCAATGGGAAGCTCTGAAATTTGTTTCTGAGATTAGAAGTTTTCTTGGTTTAGCTGGTTATCACAGGAACTTCATTGAGGGATTTTCTAAGTTATCCTTGTCGTTGACGCAATTGACTAGGAAAGGTCAAGATTTTACTTGGACTTCACAATGTGACGCTAATTTTCAAGAACTTAAGAGAAGGTTGACAATTGCTCCTATTTTGATTTAGCCGGATCCGTTGGATGGGTTTGGGAGGTGTGTTAATGAAAAAAGGACAACTGGTAGCTTATGCTTCCAGGAAACTTAAAGTTCACGAGAGGAATTATCCGACGCATGATTTAGAGTTGGCCTCCGTTATGTTTGTGTTGAAACTTTAGAGACATTATTTGATTGGGTCGAGATTCGATGTGTATAGTGATCACAAGATTTTTTGAAGTATTTGTTTGATCAAAAATAGTTGAATATGAGGAAAGGAAGATGGTTGGAATTCTTGAAGGATTATGATTTTGGTTTGAATTACCATCCTGGAAAGGCAAATGTTGTAGCCGATGCATTGAGTAGGAAATCATTGCATATGTCGGTGTTGATGATGCAAGAGATGGAATTGTTGGAACAATTTCGAGATTTGAGTTTGGTTGACATGATGACATTGATTAATCAAGGAAAAGGTGGTGATTTTTGGATTGATGAAAATGGGGTCATGAGATGTCGTGATCGAGTTTGTATTCCGGACTTTGTGGATTTGAAAAAGAGAATTTTGGATGAAGGGCATCGAAGTGGTTTAAGTATTCATCCTGGAGCTACTAAGATGTATCAAGATTTGAGGAAATTATTTTGGTGGCAAGGTATGAAGAAAGATATAGCAAAATTTGTTTATTCATGTTTGACTTGTCAGAAGTCAATGACTGATCATCAAAAGTCGTTCGGTTTGATGCAACCGTTATCTATTCCGGAGTGGAAGTGGGATAGCATTTCTATAGATTTTGTTTCGGGTTTGCTGAGAACTTCGAGTAATTGTGAAGCGATTTGGGTTATCGTGGATAGATTGACAAAGTCTGCTCACTTTATTCCAATGAGAATAGATTATACGATTGAGAGGCTTGCGAAACTATACATCGAGAGGATTGTGTGGTTGCAAGCGCATCTTCTTGGAACCAAAGGGTCCAGGGTTCGATCCCTGGCCCTTGCCATATTATTTTTACAAAAACCTTGTTTCATAATTCCATGCGCCTCAAATTCATAGCTTACCATGTACCCTCAGCATCCATCCATTAGATCACTAACCACCCAGATCCTACACACAGGATTAAATGGTGTATACCATGAACACTCAGCCAAGCCAATTACAATCATAATAACTTAAGTTTTTTCTTATTTGTTTTATATTCTTTATTAATTATATAATTAACTTAATATATTTTTATTATATATATAATTTGATTTTTTAAATTAAATTAATAATAAAATTAATATTAAGATTTTATTTATTATTCATTTCGGTCGAATTAATCGGTCGCGATGATTAATAATCGGTTATTTAATTAATTAAATAATATAATTAAAATAGGTTTATTTGTTAAGGGTTTTAACCGATTCGATTGGTTACGATGATTAGTAATCTTCATAAATTCGTTATTTGTTTTAATCAAACCTATTGATTACGTAATTAACGATAATTAATTTCCTTCATATTAATAATCTATTTAAAATACAATCAATTTGTTAATGGTTATAATCAAATCGATCGATTAGGATAATTAACAATCCTTCATTAATTTATTAATCATTTTATTCAAACTAACTGGTTGCGATGATTAATAATAAAATAATTCAATTCCCAAAACAATTCAAATAATCTATTAAAACAAACTTATTTGCTAATGGTGATAATCGAATCAATCGATTAGAATAATTAGCAATTCTTTCAAATTGTTAATTATGTTGATCAAACCCATTGATCACCGCGATTAATGAAACATATTATAATCAGGGTTGTACGCCACATCAAAACACCTCTCTTTCAAGACTACGAATTTCAAAACTGCGATAAGGTAATTCAAAATATCTTCACACATTCATACTGATTCTAAGGCGTAAAACCCTTTTCCGAACTACGTAGATTCTGATCCTCCATAAGGAGGTACGTAGGCACTTGGATAACCATGGCGAGTCCCCTTCCCCAAAACTCCAATTAGGTTCGAATCTTACTGTTCACCCTTGAAATCATAAACCTTGCCTTGACATCTTTAGCCACAAACCTTTTCCTTAAGCTTAAAACCTTAGGAAAGGGTTAAGGGTGTCTAACACCTTCCCTTGGCCTGAATATAATAACTTACCCAGATTTTTTAACTTCGTAGGGTTTCCTATTCGCCCTGGTAGAATATGTGGCGACTCTAAATTCTTTAATTTTTAGAGCAGGTTGCTACAATTAGGATGTGAATTCTCACCCTTATGAATGATGTTCATTGTGACATCATGCAGGTTCGATGATTAGTGAGCTTGTACGAAGATTTAGCCGAGGAGTATTTCAGTTATTTCATTTTATTAGGTAGTGAGTCAAATGCTTTGATCATGTAACACTGGGGGTTTTGAACTCATGTTTTTAATGTTTGAATATTTTTTTCTTGCTTATATTTGGTATGATATTTTGGATAACTTGAAGTTGAAGGCTATGTTGCCTAGTTGTTGAATTCATATGACATGTGTATATAAGAGTTGGTTATGTTATATGATTTGGTAGATGGATATAGTATGGGATATATTCATTGAGAATGTTTTGGAGAAATATTATTTCATTGCATTTGCATATTATTGAAACATGAGGATTTCAAATTGTGTTATGAAATGATCAGGTGCATGTTTGTATGTTTGGTTTTGGGTTTTCATTGCTATGGAAACAACATGTGACGCCCTTTTGTTATATGCTTATTACTCTGTTATTATATATGTAATATTTGGGGTTAGAAAAGAAGTGTTATATTAGTGATATCAGAGCATGGTCGACCAGTTGGTCAAGGTCATTAATGTCCTTTATTCCCGTTGTATTAGATTTGTGTATCTGACACGATCAATACCATTTTTTATTGTGATGATTTTGTTTAAGAGTTGAGAAGATTAGTTATATGTTTGGGCGTTGTCTATTGCATAGAAGTTTCGTTTTAGTTTTATGTGAAGTGTATTTCCATTTTTGGTAACTTAGTATCCAAAATAATACAATTTTTTAGTTCTTAAAAAATATAATATGTGTACTTTTAATTTTGTTCATCTTACAGAAGTTAAAAACAATAATTAATCTTTAAAACTTCGTTAGAGAATTTGACTTTTATTAGGTAGGAATAATAATAATATACATACATACCATGAACTAGTAGAAGACTCATGCGTCCGCACGGATAAGTTCATTCATTACTTATATCATTTGATAAGACTTGATTGTTGCTGATATATAATTGTTATTATAAAATCACTAATAATTAAAAAAATTTAAAAATAAATATGTAACAAATTACCAACCTGATAAATTCAATATATCTAATAACTATAAATATTTATAAATATCACTAATAACATTAAATACTCTCTCCATTTCTTATTATAAGCAAAATTTCACTTTTTATATACATTGAATAATTGATGTATTATGACTATATATAGTCTAGATAGATTAATTATTCAATGTATCTAAAAAGTGAAATTGTGCTAATAACAAGGAATGGAGGGAGTATTTACAAATAGTTTGTTGATTAAAATAAAAAAAAGGTATTGTAGTGATAGTGACCCGTGAAAATATTGAGTTTCAGTGATAAAATTCGCAGGAGTTGGTAAAATTACAATAATCATAAAAATTCAATTATGTTAAATAATCATACAAAATAAATAACAAAAATATGTAAGATGGAAATCTATAAAATAATCATATAAATTCAATTATGTTAAATATGTATTGTACTGATAGTGACCCGTAAAATAGAAATGTCTGTACAATTAGTGAGTATTATCCAATTTATTATGGTATAAAACATATATAAACACACATAAAAATTTAAAATGAGTTATTTAATTATTAAATAAACATAAAAAAATTATAATAAAAAAAAGAACATACAAGATTGAGTAAAAAAGAAAATTTTGATTTTTAAAAGATAAGAATTTGATTTCTCAAATAAAAATATTCATTTATTAAAAAAATAGGTTATGTACTGAAAAGATAAAATATTAGTGTATTACTCTATAAATGGAAAGGAAATGATTATTAGACCATTAGGCCAATTACAATTACATTATAATGTGATTTATTACTAACAAAATTAAAACCAGGGGCATTTCTAAACTTGTCACTGATGGGCAATTAAACCTTATTAAAGCTAACAGACACTGTATGGTCCCATCACACACACTTTTTGTTGATGATATCATGGTTTTCTGCAGGGGTGATTCCAAGTCTCTCATGGCCTTATCAAAACTTCTGATTGACTATGGAAATAACTCTGGCCAATTTTGCAATCTTTCTAAATCTTTAATTTATGCAGGAGGAATGTCATTTGAGAGGCATTGCAGCCTTGCCAATATTATTGGTTTTACAAAAGCTACTCCTCCATTTTTTCATCTTGGTGTTCCTATTTTCATTGGGAGGCCTAAAGCTTGCTACTTTCTTAAAATTGCAGATTCCATTAGGCTCAAGATGGCTATTTGGAAGGCAAGGCTCTTATCTATGGCAGGAAGAACTCAACTGATTAAATCAGTTATCTTTGGCATGACTGTGCACAGCATCACCATTTACAACTGGCCTAGCAGCATTGTTAAGAAAATTGAAGGCTGGATGAGGAATTTTGTTTGGAGTGGCAGCACAGATAAGAAGAAAATTATAACTGTTTCTTGGAAAGAATGCTGCAAGCATCATAATGAAGGTGGTCTTGGTATAATTTCTCTTAGAGCTTATAATGCTGCCACCAATCTGCATCTTTGTTGGAGATTTCTTAACAATACTCAAAGCTGGGGCAAGCTTCTCAAGGCAAGGGTGAAAAGAAATGGAGATACTATAAAATATGCCATCAAGTCTTCCATTTGGACAAGCATCAAGGAGATACATCAAACTGTTTTAGACAACTGCAGCTGGTTAATTGGCAATGGAAGTAATGTTAATTTTTGGCTCGATAATTGGACTGGTGAGACATTGGCTTCCAAATTTCATATTCCAAAACAGTTCCACTATGCCCTGACTTCCATGGTCTGTGATTGGTGAAAGGATAATGCTTGGCATGTTCATACAAATATCCAGGACGCGGTTCCTCATCTCTTGAGCTCCATTTCCAGTTTCTCCATCCCTGAGGTGGACTTCCCGGATTCTTTTGTTTGGAGGAACTCTACTTCTGGTCTGCTCACTATCAAAGATGCCTATAAAGAAGTGATCAAACCTAGGCCATCGGTTTTATGGACTGCCTTCCCTTGGGACAAAGACTCTCCTCCTTCCCACTCGATGATTGTTTGGAGAGTGATCCATAAGAAAATGACAACTGATGAAAATATCCAGCTTCGTGGCTTCTCGATCCCTTCCATTTGCAACCTCTGCCGGAACAATTCTGAAACTAATGAGCATTTATTTTTTAATTGTTGTTTTGTTAAGAACATTTGGAATTGGTTGAAGGGTATGCTGAACCTGAACTTTAATATCTGTGGCATGGAGGATTGTATAAGAATCATTGAGATGAACTGGTCTGCTCAAGCCATGTTCGTGGTTAAAGCTGGCTTGGTGGGAGTGTTTTATCAGGTTTGGATTGCTAGAAATCATTCTAGATTTGAGGACAAGCAGATCCATTGGAAATACTGCATCTCTCTTATTGCTGCTCGGCTTACAATGATTGGAAACAGCACCATAAGTACCTCTAATTCCTCCTTTTCAAACTTCACTTTGCTCAAGAATTTCAACATCTCCATCAAGCCTAGCAAGACTTTAACTACTGTTAATGTATTGTGGACTCCCCCTCTTCTGGGCTGGTTAAAGTGTAATGTCGATGGGGTGGCTTGTGGATCTCTTTGGACCTCCGCGTGTGGAGGTATATTTCGCGACCATAATGCTCTTCATGTGCTTAGCTTCAGTGCCTTCTTGGGCAAGGAACCTCCGGAAACCGTAGAATTTCTTGCTGTTATTATGGCTATTGAGAAAGCCATGAGTTTGGGGATCTCCAAACTTTGGATTGAATCCGATTGCATTCTCGTCGTTAACGCTTTTAAGAACCATAGTCTTGTGCCTTGGAAAATCAAATCTCGTTGGCTCGTGTGTTGTGCGGATTTTCTTGCCGGTATAGGATTAAGAAACAAAGTTACTACTTGGTTCAATTACATTCATGAAGATATCAAAAAGGATTACTTGCTAGATAAGCAAGGCATTCCTAGGATTCGACTATGTCGTTAAGGGGTTTTGGTTCGGTCCCCCCTTTTTTGTTGTTTCCTTGCTTTTCTTTTAATGATATCTTTCTCTTTTGGTTAAAAAAAAAATTAAAAAAATAAGTCACCACAATACAGGTTATTTCACTCCCATGCTTTTCACTTATAAACTCCATTTTGTATTTTACCATACACTTAATTCAATATCTTAAATGATTAATTTTAGAATGAAGATCAATTTAGGTCCCTCACAAATATTACACGAGTCAAATTAGTCCCTCACAAAAAAATTGACCCAATTTAATCCCTTACAAAATTTAACCGGATCATATTAGTCCTTCTGCTAATATTTTTCTCAAATCGGTTTTTTCCTACTTCTAAACCGGTTCTTTTCATAGTTTTAAACCGTGACTGGACTGACACGTTGGATTTTTTTATTTTTTATTTTTTAAATACTAAATTAATTTTTACTTTTAATTTCATTTTTAAACAGTTATCAATGAATAATATCAAAAAAGCCAAAATTATTTCTAATAAAGTAATTTTAAATAAGTAATTTTCATGATTTCTACTAATATTAACTAATTTTATACATAAATTTTTATCTATGAGGTCTCAAATCCAATTCCCTTCAAGTTAAATGATTTTCACTTTACAACTAGACAAATCAATTTCTATCATTAATAAAGTGACTATCATTTACAACTAGAAACATCAATTTCTATTATTAGTAAAGTGACTATTATTTACAACAAGACAAATCAATTTCTATTGTTAGTAAAGTGACTATCAATTACAACTAGATAAATCAATTTCTATTGTTAATAAAGTGATTATCATTTACAACTAGACAAATCAATTTCTACGGTTAGTAAAGTGACTATCAATAACAACTAGACAAATCAATTTCTATTGTTAGTAAAGTTGTTAGACGCTGGCCTTAGGATCTAGAGGGGGGGTGAATAGATCGTTCACAGTTTTACGGATTTAAACGACTTTTCAGCGGAAGTGATTCTGAATCGACTCGCGTCTATTCCGAACCACTATCGAAACGATTATATATGTGTTTAAAAACCAGTCAAAGACTTGAGGTAAGTGATAAGAGTATACGTTGCAGAATCAAAGCGTTGCTCTTATTGAAAATCAGATTAACTTTTTGTATGATGGACAATGTTTTCAATGCAGTAAGAGTGATAGAAACAAATATACAAACACTTGGTGATAATGATCAAATTGAAGGTAATTCAATGTGTGGTGGATTGTGATGTTTATGTAAGTTCTTAATTCACAATCTTAACACTCGAATCGTTGATCAATTTGCTATTATAACCAAATATGAACAGAATGTAAATGAAAAAGTAAAAGCGACAAGAACACGATATTTGTTTAGGCAGTTCGTCGATCGTCCTCGCTACGACTACGTCTGCCCCCAATTCCAAATTGAAATTGGGTAATCTTTCATTAATGTTGAAAGTAGTATATACAAAGAAGATAACAAAGCGATAAACGATAAACCAATTATGTCGATCCTTTGAATCTTCTTCCCCCTTAATCTTGAGCAAGATCAAGGTTATCCAAGAGCTTCACTTTGATTCCCTTCTGCAGTGTCTTGATTCCTTGAACTCCCCGTTCCTCAATCGTTACACTCAGCCGAATCCTCAATGAACGCCTCTTGATAAAAACCCCCAAGAACCACCCGTCGTGGAGGACAAAACCCGCAGATTTTATTCACCAACAAACCCCACAAACCTTCACCCACTAGGAATCTTCAATTTCGTTCCATGGACGTTATCAAACTCATCACTAACCCGCAACGCAAGAATGATTATGTGTAATTGTGTTGGAGATGATGAAGAACGAAGATGAGAAGCGTTTGTGTATCTTTCAGTCGTTGGTGTTGTATTGAATAATTGAACCTTTGACAATATATATGATAGCTTAACAGTTGGAGATGAGAGAAACAGAATTTTTGGCATTCTTGATCAGTTAGGTCGACCTCTTGTAGTGCTTAGGTCGACCTAGCAGAGCTTGCAGAATTTTGCTCCCAGTTAGGTCGACCTGTTTAAGGAGTAGGTCGACCAGAATCCTCTTCAAATGCATTCTGAGGATATTTTCTCAGATTAGGTCGACCTAGTCGTTGTGTAGGTCGACCTAGCAGACTGGTATGTAAATTTCATCAATTTAGGTCGACCTAGATGATGTGTGAGTCGACCTAGCAGAAGTATGTGGATTTTTCTCCATTTTAGGTCGACCTGGGATGACAGTAGGTCGACCTAACTGCTGGTTTTCTGCATTCTTCTTGATCTGCTTGTGTTGAGTCGACCTAAAGTATAATAGATCAACCTGTACTATCATGAGTGATCAATGCTTGCTTTTCTTTGAGTTTTCTGCTTCCGCCTTGTTGTTTGAATGCTTATTTGAGTTTGCCATAAATCAAAAACATCTTTGAGTGTAATCTTGTATTCACATGTGTTAATGCATTGTTAATGCTCTGTTCTGTATTATTGTCTTATTGGCATCCATGCTTGGCTAAAACATAATAGCAGCTGAATGTAATGTATTGTACTCTTGCAAATATTAAAAAGAACAAAACAGGTACTGAAACAAGATGTTACAAGGAATGTCATGACATTAACCATGACATCGCGCCTGCAGAACTGAGGAAGGAAGATTCAGTGTTGGGTTTAAAAGATACAGAATATTCTATGTGAATATTATGTAATCCTATGTGGCGTAGTTTTAAAGGTCAAAGAATCAAGTCAGAATATTGAAGAATCAAATCTAAGATTGATGTTTCAACAGTTACTAATTTAGGAGATAAATTAGGTAACTATTGATCAAAAAGCCTTGTTTGTAGCAGAAGAAATCTGCTGATTTGTAACAGCAAGGAGTGCTGCGTTTTTAAGCCCAAGTCCAACTAGGATCAGGATATATATGTAGGAATCTTTGTAGCCTTGAAAACTGAACGATCATAATGTAGTCATTAGGGTTTGTTGTGTAAGTGAACCACCCAGGTTGTGGGATGGTCACTGATTTGTGCCTCGAAGCCTGTAGGTAAGAGGTTTATTATATTCACTCAGAAGCTGTGAAGCAATGAGTGAAGATTGTGTTCTTGGAACTACTCCATTATGTATATTTAAAATGTTGGTAATTAAGCCGTCGATGCAGTGGCTGAGCTGTTAACTGCTAGACATCATTGCTATGGTTGGGAGTGGAATGGAGATATTCCATATCTAGGGAGAACCTAGGTAGAGGGGTCATTGGGTAGTGATTAAGTGAGGAGTTGTAAACTGGGAGTTTAGCTCTGAATTGATACTGCTAATAGTGGACTTCATCCCTGGCTTGGTATGCCCCCAGAGTAGGTTGATTGAACCGAACTGGGTGAACAATTCTGTTGTGTTGTTTATGTTTCTGCATTACTCATTTGTAAGTTCAGTTTGGATGTCATAACATCGTGCATGACATCAGTGTGTGATTTAATGACTGTGCTAACACAGAATCTCTGCTAAGCAGATTTGTTAATGGTAACTGAACTGATATGGGATCCTAACACTTCCAAACTTCTGGATGTTAGATGTAATAAATAATTGAGGGATCTGTATGTACTGCCTCAGCCAAGCTGATGACAGACCAGATGTCACAACATCGTATATGACATCTGGGGTCTGTATTACCAGAATTTCAACATGCTCCCCCTTTTTGATGATGGCAAACCATTAGTTGAAGCTTTGGTGGTAAGTGATAAAGACTCAACAAAGCTCCCCCGTACATCCAGCATCTATCTCTCAACAAGGCAATCTCTCAACACAGCTCCCCCGTACACTCAGCATCTATCTCCGCCTTTGTCAACATCAAAAAGAGATACAACGAAAATAGAAGAGTAACGAGAGAAACATAGATAAAATGCTAGCATTCATAAAAAGGTAGCCAGTTATAGCATGAGAGTCAAATGAGCAAGAGCGATATATGTATGAAGTCACTATAAGCATGTTAATTGATAGCATATTATAGTATCAATAATATTTTTGGAAGTGAACAACAATAACGTTACCGCTTTCTCAACTTTAATGGCAGCCTTTAATCAACGTGGAATGACGCCTGGCTAGATGATGAACTACCTTTACGCTAAGAAAAATGTTAGCAAGAGAGAACATATATATATATATATAAAGTAAAGGAATAATATTAAGAGAGAACAAACGTAATTAGCCCAAATTAGAGATATCGAGTAACCCTAATTCCCTACGAATGTTGAAGTATTGCTACGTTGCTAGAGGTTTGGTGAAGATGTCAGCTAGTTGCTTCTTGCTTTCTACATGTTCAAATGTAACGTCTCCTTTCTCTACATGATCTCGTAGAAAGTGATGTCTTATTTCAATATGCTTGGTACGTGAGTGTAAGACAGGATTTTTACTCAAGTTTATGGCACTTGTGTTATCGCACATGATAGGTATGCGATCAAGCTTAATACCAAAGTCAAGAAGTTGTTGCTTTAGCCATAATATTTGTGCACAGCAGCTTCCAGCAGCTACATATTCTGCCTCAGCAGTAGATAATGCAACCGATACTTGTTTCTTGCTATGCCAACTTATCAATGAATTTGAGAATAGATGACACGTTCCACTGGTGCTTTTTCTATCGGATTTGCAGCCAGCAAAATCTGAATCAGAGAATCCTACCAAATGACACTCATTTCCCTTTGGATACCATAGGCCATATGTAGTAGTTCCACGTAAGTATCGCAGAATTCTTTTGACAGCTTTCAAGTGAGATTCTTTTGGACAAGATTGATATCTTGCACACATACACACACTAAACATGATGTCTGGTCTTGAGGAAGTAAGATACAATAGTGAACCTATCATACCTCGGTATAATTTCACGTCAACCTCTTTACCTTTCTCATCTTTGTCTAGATTAGTATTTGTTGCCATAGGTGTGTCAATTTCTTTTGCTTCACTCATTCCAAATCTTTTGAGCAGCTCCGTACAGTATTTAGTTTGATTCACAAACGTTCCATGACTGAGTTGCTTGATTTGTAGGCCAAGGAAGAAATTTAGCTCACCCATGAGACTCATCTCAAATTCACTCTGCATAAGCTTAGAAAAATCTTTGACAAGTTTTGCATTAGTCGACCCAAATATAATGTCATCTACATAAATTTGGACTAAGAGAATATCTTTATCTTTTCTTTTAATAAAGAGAGTAGTGTCAACTTTACCCCTAGAGTACCCTTGACTAAGGAGAAATTTGCTCAAACGTTCGTACCAAGCCCGAGGGGCTTGTTTAAGACCGTATAGAGCATGTTTCAGCTTATAGACATGAGTTGGATACATGTAATTCTCAAAGCCGGGTGGCTGAGCAACATAGACTTCTTCATTTATATAGCCATTTAGAAAGGCACTTTTAACATCCATTTGGAATAGTTTGAAGTCTTTAGAACAAGCATAAGCAAGTAAGAGACGAATAGCTTCGAGACGTGCTACAGGAGCGTATGTCTCTTCATAATCAATACCTTCCTCTTGATTATAACCTTGGGCAACTAATCTAGCTTTGTTTCTAGTAATAACGCCGTTTTCATCAAGTTTGTTACGAAAAACCCATCTAGTGCCTATTACTTGATGATCTCCCGGATGAGGGACTAAGTCCCAAACATCATTCCGTTTAAATTGGTTTAATTCTTCTTGCATGGCCATTAGCCAATGCTCATCAAGTAATGCATCCTTAGCGTTCTTCGGCTCAACTTGTGAAACAAAAGCAAAATGATGACAGAAGTTACTTATGTTTGAGCGTGTTGTAACGCCCCTTGAGATGTCTCCTATTATATTGTCAATTGGATGGTCTTTCACATTTGTCCAGGCCTTGGGAAGTTCTTCATTGTTTGAGATGCTTTCTTTTTCATTTTCATTGTGAGACTCATCTTTCTCTCTCTCAGCATCTTTCTTTACAATACTTTCATTCTCATCTTCCTTATCCTTGACAATGTCTTCAGTGGATGGACCTGCACCATTAAATGAAAGACCTTTCTCGACATATTTTGCATAAGATTCATCAAAAGAAACGTGTACTGACTCTTCTACTATAAGTAATCTCTTATTATATATTCGATATGCTTTGCTAGATAGTGAGTAACCAAGGAATATGCCCTCATCAGCTTTAGCATCGAATTTGCCAAGATTATCCTTACCATTGTTCAAAACAAAACACTTGCAACCGAATACATGGAGATGAGATACATTTGGTTTTCTACCTTTTAGTAATTCATTGGGAGTTTTGTTCAGTATAGGACGTATTGTTATCCTATTCAAAACATAACATGCTGTACTAATCGCGTCAGCCCAGAAATACTTTGGTAGATTACCCTCATTCAGCATTGTTCTTGCCAGCTCCTCTAGAACCCGATTTTTACGTTCAACTACTCCGTTTTGTTGAGGTGTTCTAGGAGCTGAAAAGTTATGCTCAATTCCATGTTTATCACAGTATTTTTCAAAAAGAATGTTTTCAAACTCTCCACCGTGATCACTTCGAATTGCAACTATTTTGTTGTTCATTTTGTTTTGACATAATCTTGCAAATTGTGTGAAAGCTGGAAAAGTTTGATCCTTACTAGGTAGAAAGATTGTCCAACAAAATCTCGAGTAATCATCGACAATGACAAAACCATAGGTGTTTCCACCTATGCTTTTAGTCCTTGAAGGGCCAAAGAGATCCATGTGAAGTAGTTCAAGAGGGCGTGATGTTGAAACCACGTTCTTTGATTTAAAAGAGATTTTTGTTTGCTTTCCCTTTTGACAAGCATCACATAGATGATCTTTTGAAAACTTCATTTTAGGTAAGCCGATTACTAAATCTTTTGAGACAACTTTATTAAGTAAGTCAAAATTTATGTGGGCGAGACGTCTATGCCAAAGCCATGAGTCATCGCCCAGAGCAACTAGACACTTGGTACTAGACTTAGATACCTCATCCAAGTTTAGCATGTAGATGTTGTTTACTCTTAAGCCCTTAAACATAATGTCTCTTTTCTTAGTATGTTCTATTGTGCAGCCATAATTTGTAAACATTACTTTAAATTCTTTGTCACACAATTGACTTATACTTAAAAGATTATGTTTAAGACCTTCTACTAGCAACACATCAGTTATAGTAGTGGTAGAAGGGTTACCTACACTTCCTTTACCAAGTATGGCTCCCCGATTGTTATCTCCATAGGTGACATACCCCTTTTTCTTTGCTTGAAACTCAACGAAAAGAGATAGGTCTCCAGTCATGTGTCTTGAACATCCGCTATCAAGGAACCACAACCTTTCGGCAATGTCAAGACACTTTTCCTGCAAGATTAATTTAAAGAGGGAGGTCCCCAATTTTCATTGGGTCCTTGGTAGTGAGTACACAATTTGTTGCACTTAGGCAACCATTGAAATACTCCTTTAGGAACTAAAACTCTCCTAAATTTGCATTTTTCAATGGTATGTCCCTTTTTGCAACAATAATGACAGGTAATATGATGAGAATATGGAGTTTTTCTAGTTGATACTTTTGGTACAAAAGTGTATTTGCTATATAAAGGAGTATACGATCTTTTGAACTTGTTTGGATCAACCGCAAAAGTCACTTTTGGTTGTAGAGCCTTGTCTAACTTGGCTTTTAGATCTCTTACTTCTTTTTGCCAAATGTGACATGTCTCACAACCAAACCATGATGTAGGATCTATTTCAACTTTATCCTTTTGAATGTCTAGCATAGATTGTTTTAAAGCTTCCATATCCTTTTCGGTTTTCTCAACTTTTGATTTAAGATATGAAAATATTTTCTTATTTGAGGCCAAAAGTTTGAAAGCTTTAATTGCATCTCTATGTAATTCTTCAAAAGCAAGTTTTAGTTGAGAATGAGATACCTTATCTACGAATTCAGGTTTAAGATGACTTACAGCTTTCTTTTTCTTGTGTTGATGAGCCATGAAACATAGGTTTGCTGATTCTTCTTCATCGCTTGATGAACTTTCACTAGATGAATCACTTTCCCATGCTATGTAGGCTCTTTTAGATTTGTTATGACCTTTGCTTTGGTTCTTCTCCTTTTCTTTCTTAAGGTATGGACAATCCGGTTTGTAGTGACCGGCTTTCCCACAATTGAAGCAAAGACCTTTGAATTTTCCCTTGTTGTCGTCATCTTGTTTGAACATGTTTGATTGCTTTCTATAGTTGATCAAGCCTTTGTCAGAATGTTTTGCTCCATTTTTCTTTAGATATTTGTTGTATCTTCGCACAAACAGTCCCATTTCCTCATCATCGGAGTCTTCGTCATCACTTGTGTCACTATCCTTTGGCTCTCGTTTTGAGGTCTTGGAGCTCGAAGCTTTTAGAGCTATTGACTTCTTCTCTACCTCTTTCTCCATGTTCTTTTCTTTCTTTGTCCTTTTCTCATGCATGTCAAGGCATTTAAGGTGTTGTTCATGTTCCTCTAGTTTACCAAATAGAGTTGTGATGTCTAAAGTGTTTAGATCATTTGCTTCCTTTATTGCTGTAACTTTAGGTTGCCATTCCCTGTTCAAATATCTTAAGATTTTGTTAGTAGCAACTGCATTGGAAACAGGTCTATCAAGAGAATTTAACCGATTTTTCAGATGAACGAATCTCTTCTGCATGTTTTCGATGGATTCACCATCTTCCATGTGGAAGAGTTCGAACTCTTGAGTTAACGTATTGATCCTAGCTAGTTTGACATCATCCGTTCCCTCGTGGGCAACTTGCAATGTGTCCCACATAGCTTTAGCTGATCTACAATGGGAAACGCGATAGTATTCATCAACTCCTAGAGCTGAGATTAGAATGTTTCTCGCTTTCCAATCGTATGCATATCTCTTTTCATCTTCAGCATCCCAAGTATTTTCTGGTTTTGGAACAACTGCACCAGCTGCATTTGTCATGGTGATCTGAAAGGGACCATTGACAATAGCTGTCCAGATGTTCCTATCAATTGCATTGATGTGGACACACATACAATCCTTCCAATAGCCATAGTTTTCACCGTTGAAAACTGGAGCTCTATTGTGAGCCCCTTTAGGTCCGGAAGCCATCTTTCCAATAAGTGTTTCACGTAGCACGGAATAAACCAGAGCTCTAATACCACTTGTTAGACGCTGGCCTTAGGATCTAGAGGGGGGGTGAATAGATCGTTCACAGTTTTACGGATTTAAACGACTTTTCAGCGGAAGTGATTCTGAATCGACTCGCGTCTATTCCGAACCACTATCAAAACGATTATATATGTGTTTAAAAACCAGTCAAAGACTTGAGGTAAGTGATAAGAGTATACGTTGCAGAATCAAAGCGTTGCTCTTATTGAAAATCAGATTAACTTTTTGTATGATGGACAATGTTTTCAATGCAGTAAGAGTGATAGAAACAAATATACAAACACTTGGTGATAATGATCAAATTGAAGGTAATTCAATGTGTGGTGGATTGTGATGTTTATGTAAGTTCTTAATTCACAATCTTAACACTCGAATCGTTGATCAATTTGCTATTATAACCAAATATGAACAGAATGTAAATGAAAAAGTAAAAGCGACAAGAACACGATATTTGTTTAGGCAGTTCGTCGATCGTCCTCGCTACGACTACGTCTGCCCCCAATTCCAAATTGAAATTGGGTAATCTTTCATTAATGTTGAAAGTAGTATATACAAAGAAGATAACAAAGCGATAAACGATAAACCAATTATGTCGATCCTTTGAATCTTCTTCCCCCTTAATCTTGAGCAAGATCAAGGTTATCCAAGAGCTTCACTTTGATTCCCTTCTGCAGTGTCTTGATTCCTTGAACTCCCCGTTCCTCAATCGTTACACTCAGCCGAATCCTCAATGAACGCCTCTTGATAAAAACCCCCAAGAACCACCCGTCGTGGAGGATAAAACCCGCAGATTTTATTCACCAACAAACCCCACAAACCTTCACCCACTAGGAATCTTCAATTCCGTTCCATGGGCGTTATCGAACTCATCACTAACCCGCAACGCAAGAATGATTATGTGTAATTGTGTTGGAGATGATGAAGAACGAAGATGAGAAGCGTTTGTGTATCTTTCAGCCGTTGGTGTTGTATTGAATAATTGAACCTTTGACAATATATATGATAGCTTAACAGTTGGAGATGAGAGAAACAGAATTTTTGGCATTCTTGATCAGTTAGGTCGACCTCTTGTAGTGCTTAGGTCGACCTAGCAGAGCTTGCAGAATTTTGCTCCCAGTTAGGTCGACCTGTTTAAGGAGTAGGTCGACCAGAATCCTCTTCAAATGCATTCTGGGGATATTTTCTCAGATTAGGTCGACCTAGTCGTTGTGTAGGTCGACCTAGCAGACTGGTATGTAAATTTCATCAATTTAGGTCGACCTAGATGATGTGTGAGTCGACCTAGCAGAAGTATGTGGATTTTTCTCCATTTTAGGTCGACCTGGGTTGACAGTAGGTCGACCTAACTGCTGGTTTTCTGCATTCTTCTTGATCTGCTTGTGTTGAGTCGACCTAAAGTATAATAGATCAACCTGTACTATCATGAGTGATCAATGCTTGCTTTTCTTTGAGTTTTCTGCTTCCGCCTTGTTGTTTGAATGCTTATTTGAGTTTGCCATAAATCAAAAACATCTTTGAGTGTAATCTTGTATTCACAAAAGTGACTATCATTTATAAATAGAAAATTAATTTCTATTTTATTAAATTACTGTCATTTAATCTGAAGAGACTTAGGTTCGAGACCATATTGATACAAATTTTGTATTTTTTTATTTTAAATTTAGAATTGTTTAAGATTAACCACATGAGCCTGAGTTCAACTCCTTATGAGAAACAATTTTGGCTTTTTTATATTATTAATTTATAATTGTTTAAAAATGAAATTAAAAATAAAAATTTAAAAAATGAAAATAAAATAAAATAAAATCCAACGTGGCAATCCAATCACGGTTTAAAACTAGGAAAAAACCGGTTTGAAAAAAATATTAACAGAAGGACTTAAATGATCCGGTTAAATTTTATAAGGGATTAAATTGATTCTATTTTATTGTGAAGGACTAATTTGACTCGTGTAATATTTGTGAGGGACCAAAATGGGTCTTCACGCTTAATTTTAATATAATATTTAAAATTAAATTTATAGATATAAAATTACAAATTCAATGAATCTAGTCTCTTCATTCCCATCCATGCAGACAAAAAAGCAAACGCTATATAATAAAGTATTAAAGGAAAAATCATAGATACAAAATACATAGAGAAAATTATAGAGGCTAGAAAATAGATTTTGAAATTCCTATACATCATGAAAGTGAGTAAGGGAGTGCAAGTAAAAGCTAAAAGTGAGTAAGAAGTGAATACCTGACCCTCTAGTAAAAGAGGGTATTTATAGCCCCCAACGCTGGGCCATGATCTCGCTATTGGGTTGGATTTCCAAGCCCAACTAGGAGACTGCCAGGTTTCCTGAGCGGAAATATCGGAGGTGCGTGAGTGCCCTCTGTCCTGGTTAACCGCTCCGAAGTTTAAGGGAGACGCGGTCTTTTAGGGGCCACGTTGGCTCCGTATTATTCAGAGGGTCAGATATGAAGGAGCCCTGCGAGGAGCAGGGTCCTCGGCAATGAGGGTGCTCACGGGGGGCACTCGTGCCGGACGCCAGCCAGCTCGCGGGGAGCAACTCTGCCGGGCGTGATATGGTTCACGAGGATGACCCTGCCGAGCATGGTGAAGACGGGCATCCTAGACTCAGATGTGGATCACAGAGGAACTTGGACCTGTGAGGTTTACTGGGCCGAAACTATGTTGGGCCTAACCTTGGCCCAGTCTAGAACAGGAGCCCCCCAAGTCGGAGCCTTCTGGTCAAGGAGCTGTGACTTTGATGATGTTCGGCCTTAGTGACGACGTTCAGCCCCGGCGGGATGGATCCTCGTCTAGTGGGTGTGCTCGGATGGAGCGGCCTGTGGGTTGGATCGAAAAGTCGCGCGTGTGTAACACGCGCTGACGTGGCATAGGCAATGATGGCCTAGGGTCTAGATGGCGGCGCCTGTCAGGGGGCGCGACGTTTCGCCTTCCGAGCGTTTTCCCTATAAAAAGGGGTGAGTCCCCAAATTTAGGCGTTTTTTTCTCTCTGCTCGCGCGCTCGGCTTCAGGTAGACGATCTCCGGAATCAGCTGTTCGTCCCATCGTTCGTGGTAACAGCCGTCGTTCGCCGAGGAGTTCATTCTAGTCTTCGTTAATATGTCTTCAGGTATCCTTACGAACCTCTTCGTCGTTTTTATGTCTTTTTCGTAGGGTTTCGAGAGCTTGCGACTGCGTATTTTCGCTGTTCTCACCATCTATGTCGGCTGAGTTCTATGTACAGTTGCTACTTTCTCCTCGGGTTATCCATGCGATGCCTGGGGGTTGTCGCTACCGCGAAAAATGGAATCAGAGTCGCCACTAATATATTCATCCCATCGCGGGAAAGGAATATCAGAAACCTAACTCAAAACAAGAACAAAGGTCTTTCGACCAGAGAACGGGGTACGGGAGTCGGTTACGCAAGGGGAAGGTGCTAGCACCCCTCACGCCCATCGTACTCGATGGTATCCACCTATGTTTGTTTCTATCTAAAGGGTGTCTATGTCTAAAACCTAAATGCGAATGAATGCAAAAGAAATACGGGGAAAAGAAGGAATTATTTACAAGTGTGCTCGCTTAGGCCCCGCGACCCAATGCCTACGTATCCCATTAAAGGAATCAGAGCGACCGTAGTTCGGCTCCCTAGTTTCCATTTGTTTTATGTTTTTTAGTTGAACAGAGGTTAAGGTCACAATCCACGATGCTCGACCTTTGGAGACTTATACGCCTAGTTCTGGAAAGGACTTAACTTGTTCTTAAGCGCCTAACAAGGCAAAAGAGTGAACTTGGGTTTGTGTTTTTTATGTAACTACATGATGAACAAAACCCAATACAAGGTTTCGCACCACTTCGTCACTTTGTTTTAATTCGAGCCTTTATTAAGTGTTTTAAATGTTTTTGGTTGGGTATTTTTTAAGGGAATTTACTTTGCGATTAGAATCACAGACAATGTATAATGATCGAGAAGCAGATTAGGGAATGAATCCCACTCACTTCTATCCCATTATATAATGTTCAAGAAACAGATTAGGGAATGAATCCCACTCATTTCTATCCCATTAACTAATGTTTGAGAAACAGATTAGGGAATGAATCCCATTCATTTCTCTCCCATTAAGTAGTGACCGAGAAACAGATTAGGGAATGAATCCCACTCATTTCTATGCCACTAAGTGATTGAGAAACAGATTAGGGAATGAATCCCACTCATTTCTCTATCACTTTCTTGATGTGATTCGCATCTTTATTTTATTAGTGTTTTAAAGTTGAAAAGAAAAAGAATGAACAAAGGGGAACTAACCTATTCTCTAATCTAAGTCTAATGGCCCTAAGGTCAAGGATAACTATCCTAACCTATCTCAATTCCTCTTAACAAAGAAGGAAGAGTCTAAGGGAATGTGGCAAAAGAATGGAGTTACAACTCCAACAAGATGAGAAGAGAGCCCTAGGGCAGTAGAAAACCAAGGAAATAAGTGTCCTAAATCAAACACAAAAGCCATATGGCACTACACGAAAATATTCACAAAGAGTTACCAAAGTATCGCATAAATCGTCACTTAACAATTAGCGAACAAACATCCATTAATCGAAACAAAAAGAAAATGAAAAAACCTAAACAAAGCTTAAAGTCAGTAGCAATTAGTTCATTTATAGGTCTAATACCTCATACCAATCTAGGTTAGTCAACTAGCTTGAAGCAACACAAAGTTCTAACAAAAACTAGACAAAACTAGGTCAAAACTAGTTAGTAAGTTCAAATGGTGAATGAAGTTTAGAAAAATGAAATCAAATGATGGAAGTCAGTAGCTAATAACCTCTAATAGATGTCTAAACAATCATGGAATCAAGTCACAAAGTCTCATACAAAATTATAGGTCATTTGGACAAGTTTTGATACAATCGTTAGCCAAAAGCAAGTTATTTACATGCGAGAAAGAAAAAATCAAGTAAAATAAGAAAATATGACTTAAAAAATTCAACTCCAGGTCCTAGGACCTCTAAACATCCCTAATTATATGTACAAAAAGAAACTAAGTCAATTGCATAAATGCAAAACAAATTATAGGTCAAATTCACATAGTTATCCGTTTAGAAACGCACATAAATCGGGTATAGAAAACCTAATGAAAACCTAACCAATACATAGAATTGGACTTTCATTTTTTACACACAATATGGTATATGAGTCTACTGATATCACACAAAAAATGGCAATCAAATTCTATTCCTAAGGTATTTAACCCAATTATTTTGCAAAACATGTCAAACTTAAAAAGAAAATGAACATGTTGAAAGAAAGGATTTATTAAAAATAGGAAAACAATTTCTAAAAACCTAACAAAAATATCAAAAATTTCTACACACATTATTCTATTTAAAACATATTTTTGTTCATTTTTTATTTGAGCTAAAACAAGTTTATGAATCAAAAATTAGAAAGAAAATAAGATTGAAAATAAAACTAAAAATCTGTCTAACAAGGGGGGTGAGAAAGCAAAAAGAAAATGCACTGATTCTAAGCTATGGCGCGTTGGGCTTAATCCTCAGGGAGGTGCGAAAATGAAGTAGCCTAAGCCCAGGGTCCAAACGTAATGGCCCAGTTTTATCACCTGTTTTATTTATTTGTCTTTTATCATCCAGCATGTGTTATCAATTTATTATATAGTTTTTATGTGAAAAATGCATGTAACAAATATCAATGGGTCAAGTTCATTTAAGTTGCTACAAGACAAAATACAATTTCAGCCAATCAGAATAGCGCACGTCATAAGCCAATGATTATAATAGAACAAAAATGCCAAGAAAATGGGAAATAAGAACCAATAACAAAACGCCACATATGCAAACGGAAGAGAAAATAAACAAAAGACTCAGACGCCGGAGCTCAGCTCCGGTCATCTTCCTCAGCCGCGACCACCGCCGGCGAAACCCAAAATGCGCCCAGAAATGACAATCACGACCACCTTCCGGCTCGGAATTTTGTGTTGAGCACGAATCCGGCCTTCGTTTTCACTATCTCTTCCTATAACTTACAAAACGAATGCATTTCCGAAACCCTAAAATCCAAGATCTCCTCTAAAACACACAAAGTAAGCACCAAAGTAATCCTCATGACACAAGGCATTCAAATACGCATGTTACACATTCAAACCAGCATCATATCGCAGGAATCGGTATCAAGCTTCAAGATTCAAAAAAATTCATATAGGATGCAACACATATTTGAGAACATGGTGGTCTAAATCCTAACCCAATCCCTGATGACGGGTTCCAGGCCTACACATGCTTCTAATGCAAGGGCAAAGAATCACTTGTTGGATCTTGGAATACAAAGGTGAAGAACACTCTGCTTCTTTCTAGATCTTGATGTCGACGACACTCGTGATTCTATGAGGACGATGGTGAGGATCCGATGACAGCAGCGAGAAGCACGTGTTGATGATTGGAGGATGCAGAGAGAATGATGGTGATGTGAAGGTGGAGTGGTGAAGATGATGATGTGGTTGAAAGCTTGATGATGAAAGTGGTGGTTACGTTGAGTTTGTTGAGGTGGTGGAAAAAAGTGGTTATGATGGTTAGAGAGAAGAGGGAATAAGAAAGAGTGAATGATGGGTGAGAGGTTTTTGGAAACTGGAAAAAGAAGAAAAGGTGAAAACCCCGTGTGTGAGATGTGTAGAGTTTTTATAGTGAGAGTGTGGGTGTATGGTGAGGTCGCATGGTTATGTGTTGTGTTGCCTGTAGCATAGCTTTTTTCTTTACAAACTTATAGTGCAAGTTGTTCCTTTTGTAGTAAGACTTTTTGCCACTTTATGCATGCAGGGTTTGTTTTGGCAATTGAAGTAATATGGGACGTGTGCCTTCCTGCTGCAATTAGCACGCGTATGCTTTGTGCTCTTTGTGTAGGGAAAGAGAACAATATGGTGGTGTCATAAGAGTGGGAAGAAAATGTGTAGTGTATTTTTGTTTTTTTTTAATTGATATAAGGTGATGAGGTTGTGATGCTGTGTGATAGTGATGATGAAGGTTGTTAGAAGTTTGTTACAGAGTTGTAACAAACTCTTTTTCTTTCAAAGAGAGAGTGAGAAGAAGATGAGAGAAGAAAGAATGGAGAGAGCGTGGAGAGGAAAATGATGAAGTTTGTTCAAGCTTTGTGAAGTTTTCATGGTGAGAGAGAGAGAGAGAGAGAGAGAGAGTGAAGGGAAAAGAGGGATGAGAATTTGAGACCCTCGCGAAAATGGTGCGTGTTTGATGTTTATATACTTGAGATGCCTTCTTTGTTACGGTGTGGAGTGTTGTATATATTATGGAGGGTGAGTTGAGATGAAAGGATGATGCATGAGTTTTGTTATGCTACTGCATGCATGAACTGAAGAAAAATCGAGTTCCTCCCTTATGAAGCTTTGCTTATATGGATGCATGGTTGTATCGTGAGGTTTAATGTATGGTAGCTTCTCATGCGAAGCCTTGGACCGATTCGAAATGCCGTGCCGCCTATGGTCACATAGCCCACTTCTCCATCTTGTATCTTACACTACAAACCTTCAAATGAAGCAATCTTTGATTCAAACTAAAGGTTACATGAGAGTGACCAAGATTGATGTTGGAAAGTATTTGGTATAATGATTGTAGACATGAGATAAATGGCTTTGAAATTACCAACTTGTGACTGTACTCGTGCAGCAACTAACTTGGACACGACCTAGCATTGCAACAGTTTTAAGTTGCTCACTTGAAGGTCCTATAACTTGCCAACCAAGCAACTAAAAACCATAGTCTTTTGCCCAATGGAGAGAGGGCATATAGTAGAGAAGATTTGATGTTGATGTCTCCTTAAGATAGAGCTTGTATATCACCCAAAATTGTACTTAAAGATGATAATATACCATTGCATAATGGCTGCGCGCGTGACCTAACCAGGCCTTACACTTATGGCAAAGACATGACTTGACTAATGCACAACTTTAAGTGCCTCTATCTTGGTCCACACATATTCAAAATTAGTGATCTTAGTCTCAATAGATAGAAGGCATGACAAAGAGTGGTTTAGAATCAATCTTGATCTATATAGAGACTCATAGAGCCTAAAAAATGACATTCAAAATGGCACGCCACGTGTTTGGAAAAATGCATGTGCATGCCCAACAATTCTGCCCAGCAACATAACTTGAGTGACTTGGGATCTTCAATCTTTTCAGCTTTGTATCTTTTCAACCATGATTCAGATGGAAAAACTCTTAACTACAAAGTTGTAGTGTGCCATGATTTGAACAATTTTGTTGTTGACCTTGTCTTGAATTGGAGCCTCTAAGTGTTTGCAAAATGAACCTGAAGTGGACTGGTCAACCAAATTTGAAAACTCTAAAATTCCCAAATTTTTTCTAAGTGTTAGGAACTTTCCCCTTTTAGAATTTCCATTTTCAACTAACATCCATTTTTGGTAAGTTTGAGAATTTTCTTGATTTTATTTATTTCTTTGACTTTCTTTGACCGATTTTCCACCAAAAGTCAACATTTGACTGTTGACTTTGACTTTGACCAAAAAGTCAACATTTTCTGATTTTTCTGATTTCCGATGAATTTCCCGATTAATCTTTTTCTGCTCTAATTCTCAATCAGCTTTCAACCAAATAAACTCCAGTGAATGATATCTCTTCAAGCCAGCCATATTTTGCATCCGCGTCCATTTTTCTGATTAATCAATGACCCGAAAGTCAACAGGGTTGGCTTTGGTCAGAAAAACCCTAATTTGACGATCCTGATGGATCTGAAGCCTGTATCATTTAATATGAACCCTGTCTTGGAGAGAGTGAAATCCTGATCTTTAGGGGAACTTCCATGAGAATAGTATTGTGCAGTCAAGTCCTCAATCTTTCTCTTTTGCTCATAGATACCCCACACATTGAACCTCTTTTTCACCGGTTTTCTTGGATAGTGACAGTGATATGGATGAATGCCTTGGATGAATGTCCTATATGAAGTATGTGTATGAATGTGATGTGAAAGCCATTTGGGAATAAATAAGTGGGCAAATTTTGGGGTGCAACAGCTGCCCCTATTCAATCTGCTTGGACCTGAATGTACGAACGACGCAAGTTCTAGACATGAGAGGTGAAAGTGGATTGAATACCCAAAAGTACCATCAAAATTTGCATTCTGTGGTAAAGCAAAGGTGTTGAATAGTATCAAAGGTGGACCAGACAAGTTGCTAACCTTAGTTAGACTTTGAAAAGATTGCTATCCTTAGATAGACTTGAAAAGGAGAGTGCTAACCGTAGTTAGACTTGAAGAAGAGGCGACACCACCGTAGCGTGACTCCGCAAGGAAGAACCATCCTTAGACGACTCAACCAAATTGCTAACCTTAGTTAGACTTTGAAAAGAAGACACAACCGTAGCGTGACTCCACAAGAAAGAACCATCCTTAGACGACTCAACCAAATTGCTAACCTTAGTTAGACTTTGAAAAGAAGACACAACTGTAGCGTGACTCCACAAGGAAGAACCATCCTTGGACGACTCAACCAAATTGCTAACCTTAGTTAGACTTTGAAGAGAAGACACAACCGTATCGTGACTCCACAAGGAAGAACCATCCTTGGACGACTCAACCAAATTGCTAACCTTAGTTAGACTTTGAAGAGAAGACACAACCGTATCGTGACTCCACAAGGAAGAACCATCCTTAGACGACTCAACCAAATTGCTAACCTTAGTTAGACTTTGAAAAGAAGACACAACCGTAGCGTGACTCCACAAGGAAGAACCATCCTTGGACGACTCAACCAAATTGCTAACCTTAGTTAGACTTTGAAAAGAGGAGGTGCTAACCTTAGTTAGGCTTTAGAAAAAGGAGGTGCTAACCTTAGTTAGGCTTTAGAAAAAGGAGGTGCTAACCTTAGTTAGGCTTTAGAAAAAGGAGGTGCTAACCTTAGTTAGGCTTTAGAAAAAGGAGGTGCTAACCTTAGTTAGGCTTTAGAAAAAGGAGGTGCTAACCTTAGTTAGGCTTTAGAAAAAGGAGGTGCTAACCTTAGTTAGGCTTTAGAAAAAGGAGGTGCTAACCTTAGTTAGGCTTTATTGAACACGGCAAGTGGAAAACTGACCAATGAAACACGATCTTAACGAGGACTAACTTTGCATTCAATCCACCTTGGAGGAAGAGGACAAGACTTCTTCTGGGAATACATTATCTTGTGCCTTTAGAGCACATACAAACTTGGCTTATGCATTTATGCATGTTTGAATTTTTCCATGGCGTAATGCTCCATGTTCATGGAAATGCTACGCTTTTTGTAGATGCAATGTGAATGCGATGATTACTATATGCAAGAGAGGATGAATGAACATCGGAGAGGGCCCTTTTGTTTGAAGAACTCTGTGGGGGCTTCCTCTTGGCGCCCTGACTTTGCGAGGCCACACCAGATAGTTTCTTGACCGACCCTTAATGTGTCGCTTCTGCAGGGAAAAACTTGCACCAGATGATTTGTGGGGAGGGAAGCACGATGGCACTTTTGAGCGGCAACACCGTCATCTCGTTTTGAAGCTTGAAGATTGCACCTCCCCTTTTGAACTTCCACATCTCTGTCGAAGAATAAGGGAGTCTAATCAACACTGCGGAGCTTTTCGAGCCCTGGATGAGAGCTCTCCAGAGAAATAAACTCTGGTATTTGAAGGAAAGGAGACCTTTGGGTTCTTGAAGCGTAGGCACTGGCATCTGATTGTGCTGAATAATCGGAGATTCCTGCAAAACAAATCAAGCAAATATGCCCCAGGTATGATGGTTCCACCTCGTCCACCATCCCAAGTACTCAAAATCTTTAAGCAATTCTATTTGTTTTAGTTCATGTTCTTTTTGTAGGACTTCGATGTTAGAAATGCAATGCTTACCAAAATAATTGGACGCTTTTGTAAACAAAACAGTAAAAATAAAACGATGTAGGAATTTTTGAGTGAAATATCTTTTTATTAATGAAAAGAATTGCCTAACATAGGCGAGTACACCAGGAAGCGGCCCCTTAAGGAGGTGGCCACCAAAAAGGAAGACAAATAGCATTTACAAACATGGCAACGTAAGAAAAGATTCCATTGGATTCCAATCTTGCTATGCCTTGCAGATCTTCGATATTCCTTCTGCTTTGCTTTCCGAAATGGATGAATGGATTGATCCTTTGCCCTTGTGAGCCCTCCAATTATGGTGACTAACTATGCTCGAGGATCTAATGCACGACGCAGTCATTCGCTTTTTGTCCCTCTTTTGCCTGGACCGCCCTTTTGGGTTTTCAATCCACCAGGACCCCTTTTTTGCCTAAGTCGCCCTTTCGGGTTTTCAACTTAGCGGGTGTACTTTATTTCTTTTTCATTCTTTTTCTTGATCTTTTCCTTTTCTTTTATTTTTATTTTTGATCAGGTTTATGCGAAGTATTTTTTAACTGCGTCGGCATTCACGGGAAGTGGGAAGTCTTCGCCATCCATAGTTGAGAGGATCATGGCGCCACCTGAGAAGACTTTCTTTACAACATAAGGCCCTTCGTAATTCGGAGTCCACTTTCCCCTAGGATCGTTGTGAATAGGCAGGATCTTCTTGAGCACAAGGTCACCAACCTGAAAGTGTCGAGGTCGAATCTTCTTGTCGAAGGCTCTCTTCATCTTCTTTTGATAGGCTTGCCCATGGCATATGGCCGCTAGTCTCTTTTCATCAATGAGGTTCAGTTGATCAAATCTGGTCTGGACCCAATCAGCTTCGCTGAGCTTCACATCTGTTAATACCCTTAATGAAGGAATCTCAACCTCAACCGGAAGAATCGCTTCCATGCCATATACTAACGAGAAGGGAGTTGCCCCTGTGGAAGTACGCACCGAGGTACGATAACCATGTAAAGCAAAGGGCAACATCTCATGCCAATCCTTATAAGTGACCACCATCTTTTGCACAATCTTCTTGATGTTTTTATTGGCCGCCTCAACTGCGCCATTCATCTTTGGCCGATACGGGGAGGAGTTATGATGCGTAATCTTGAAATTCTCGCACAATTCCTTCATCATCTTGTTATTGAGGTTGGATCCATTATCAGTGATAATTCTCTCAGGAACCCCATAACGACAAATTATATGGTGCTTGATGAAGCGAGTCACTACTTGGAGACATTTGCATAAGACGCAGCTTCAACCCACTTGGTGAAGTAGTCAATAGCAACGAGGATGAAACGATGTCCATTAGAGGCGGTGGGCTTAATTTCCCCAATCATATCGATGCCCCACATAGCAAATGGCCAAGGAGATGTCAAGACATTCAGAGGAACCGGAGGTACGTGAACCCTATCTGCATATACTTGACATTTGTAACATACCACCACATGGTTGAAACAATCATGTTCCAAGGTCGACCAATAATAACCTGCTCTCAATATTTTTCTAGCCATGGTGTGCCCACTTGCATGTGTACCAAAGGATCCTTCATGTATCTCTTGCATGATCTTTGCTGCTTCGTGTCTATCCACGCATCTGAGCAACACAGAATCAAAGTTCCTCTTGTATAACACACCTCCAGCAATGAAGAACTTGGCAGACAGTCTCTTCAAAGTTGTCCTATCTGTAAGGGAAGCACCCTCAGGATACTCTTGGGTTTCCAGAAATTTCTTAATGTCATAAAACCATGGTTTCTCCTCAGGCACATTATCAATGACGCCACAGAATGCAGGTTCATCCAACCTTTTGATCACAATTGACGGCGCTTCATTGTCCCATTTGACTTTGAACATGGATGCTAAAGTGGCCAAAGCATCAGCCAAGTGATTTTCCTCTCGAGGGATGTGATCGAAGGTGATCTCATCAAAGTATTGAGCCAATTTCACCACATGGTCTCTATAGGGAATCAAGTTGGGGTGGCGTGTTTCCCAATTTCCGTTGATCTGACTAATCACCAAAGCAGAATCTCCATAAACTGCGAGATTTTTAATCCTCAAATCAATGGCTGCCTCAATACCATATATGCAAGCCTCGTATTCAGCCACATTATTAGTACAATCAAAACAAATCCTGGCCGTAAATGGAACATGAAAACCTGTTGGAGAAGTAAGCACAGCCCCAATACCATTACCCAATGCATTAGAGGCACCATCGAACACGAGCGTCCATCGCGCCCCTGGTTCAGGTCCTTCCTCTTGATCTTGACTTTTGGAAGTTTCTGCCACACACATTATATCTTCATCAGGGAACTCAAAGTACATAGACTGGTAATCATCCACAGGTTGATGTGTAAGATAATCAGCAATTACACTACTTTTAATGGCCTTCTGAGTAGTGTATTGGATGTCATATTCTGTCAAGATCATTTGCCAACGGGCAATCCTCCCTGTCAATGCCGGTTTCTCAAATATATATTTGATTGGGTCCATCTTTGAAATCAATAAAGTGGTGTGAGTCAACATATACTGTCTCAGTCGGCGAGCAGCCCATGCCAAAGCACAGCAAGTTTTCTCGAGTAGTGAGTATCTTGATTCACAATCGGTAAACTTTTTGCTAAGGTAATTGTTATACCCCAAAATTTGCCCACATATTTTTCAAGAAAACTCCAATCTGAAAATTAAGGGTCTCATATAATCATGGATTTTTATTTCAACAAATGTCCTAACATATGAAACACTTAGTTTTTAGAATTTTTCGTATACGGTAATTTGGCCTGCAGTTGAATTTATTCTTACGCAAACGCCAAATACTGTTTATTACTTCACACATGCTATTTATTTATTTACAGATAAATAGTACTGACACAATTGGTACAGAGTTAAATCTTTTTGCAGGCGCAGAATCAGGAAACTCAGACTGTACTGGTAACAAGTAGATTATTATTATCTTTTGTTTCCCACTAATTGTTGTACTATATTCCATTATTTGCAAAAATCTTTTCAAATCTCTTTTTCAAAAATCAAATCTCTCCTTTTTCCAACACTATCATACACTTTCTTTCAAATCTTACTTCCACTCAAATTTTCCTTTTGTACGGAATCACACTATTCCCCAACGTCTCTATCCTTCTTTCCATTCAATAAATACCTCTCATTCTTCCATAAAATCTCACATCAAATTCCAATTCATCTTTCAAATTCCTATCTCATATCTATTTTCTCTTCTTCCCTAACAAGAATGGTAAAGTGGATAGAGACACTGTTTCTTACAGTCATCACCATTGCTACGGTGATCATGACTTTCTTCTGCCTGCATAGTCCTGAGGAGTGTGGACCTGCAATAGTTGCACTCCCAATCATCTACATGTTATTGTTCATAGCATGGGTCATTAATCGTCATTCTTAAAATTTGCCGTATTTCTTATTTCTTAAATGTACCGTTTATTCGTCGTACTGTTCAATATAGTATGTGATATTTGTACTGTCAGTATTAAATGTTGTACTATTTGTCATAATATTGCTTAGTTACTAAGATAATATTTTGTGTGTTTTCTGCCAGTCAAATATTCCTATTTCTGTGCATTAAATGATTTTCAGGGTTATTATCGGTAATTTTGCCCGCATACCGTAAATATTAGTTATTTATTATGTCTGTGTTTTTCTAACAAGTCATGTAAATAAACTTTCATTTTTCACATAAAACAAAAACAAAAAAAACAACAACAAAAAAAAAATTAACTTTGACTGTTGATTTTTCACTTTAACTGCTGCTTCAGTACCTGAACAGTCAGTTGACAGCCAAACTGCTGGCAGTACAATTCTCAGTGTTTTGTACCATCAATCAAATCAATCTTACACAATTCAAATTTCCAAGATTTTTGTGTTAGAAGTCTTCTGAATATCACGCGATTAGCAGAAACTCAGCACTGCACAAAAATCAGGTACGCATAACTGTCTCCTACACAAACAGTCCCTAATCAGGGTTTTTCTTGTTTTACAGGAGCAACAAGTTTTTGAGAGCTCAAATGGATTTCATACACATCCATATATCTCAAAGTACCATCATACAAATTTTCAAACTTCAATTCACTCAGACGCACCGTCAGCAGCTCAAACAGTCAACAGACGACCCGTTTGACCAAAAAAGTCAACAGACAGTCAAAAATGAAATTTTTTGTCAAAGTCCATATTTTGTCAAAGGATTCATCATTTGATCATTGGATGATCATAATTCATCAAGGAAAGATCAAAAATCAACAAAACCCTAAGATTCAAAATTAGGGTTTTTGCCTGAAAAGTCAACTCAACTTTGACTGATCATAACTCTCTCATCCTTCATCCAAAAAGTTCAAACCAAAGCTTGTTTTGAAGGAAATTCAATTATCTTTCAAATGCCATTGATCCCATGGTCATTGGATTCACCATTTGAAAAATATGACCAAAGACATTACAGGTCATTTTCAAAGTCAACAAAAAGACACTTTTTTTAAAAGGACACACAAGGAGCTTCAAAAATCATTTTGACATGAGACCAAAGACATTGGTTAGAGGACTCTTTGAGGTTTCTAAAAAGTGCAAGATCTCCTACATATGACAAAAATTGAAGGATTTACACCTTGTTGAAGTTGGCTAAATTTTGGGAAAATACATGAAATCAACATTGTTCAAAATTGCATTTTTTCCAAATGGGGCCAAGTTTTCAGCATTCAAACATCATTTCCATGTTACTATGGGCCTCCCACGACCAAGACTAAGCCCATACCTTTTTTATCCATTTTTTGCATGATTTTATCTTACTTTAAGATTAAAATTAAAAGGAAAATGCATGGATAAATGGTAGCTTACAATTCAAGCATGACTCATCAAAGAACCTTCAATTTTCTGCAGAGGATTGGTGCACAAGGCAAGAGCATTGAATGGAGTCAAGACTTGGTCAAAAATTCAAGGTTTTTAATATTTAAAAACCAAAGTTTCAACAAAGGCAACTAGCTGCAAGATAGCTTCAATTCTAAGCACACATAGCTTATAAATAAGCTATCTTAGTTCAGCAAAGAAAGGGAGGCAAGACCAGAAGCATAGCATAGCATATAACACTTGTAATCACTTCAAAAAAATCAAAGAAAAACTCAAATTCGAATTTGTAATTTCAGTCCATTTCAATACAAACTAAGCATTCATCTACCTTCCTTAAACATCACTGAAACTATCTCAATCCATTACAAGCCTTGAAGCTCACTGAATCGAGCTACACAGGTCAAAATTTGTTCAAACTAAAATCAACTCGTATCTGGTTATTCACACATGTTTAACAAGATGTAGACATACTATTGAGTTTGGTTTGAGGTGTAGATCATTTCTGGAAACTTAATTGAAGTTTGGACACGTATAAACGAAACTACCATTTTAGGGTTCATAGCTTCAAATTTAGGGCTTTCCAAATTAGGCAAAATTACAGGTTCTGAATAGCACCATTGAGTTCGCATGAACAATACGAACTCAACCATACCATCGCGCCAAATTTATACTCACGTTTGCTTGTATTCGCTATTATTACCAGGTGTAAAAGATTAGGTTTTTTACACCACCTGCAAATGAACGGTGTAAAAACCTATCTGAAGGTTGAAGATGATGCGTGGCGCCCTCTGATTCGCTGGGAGGCGCGCGCGTGTTTTTTAAATTAACTTGGAATTCAGTGTTTTGCAGGTGTTCCACGTGTTATGGTCCCTCACCATCTGGGCCTTCTGATCCATCCATCAACTCATCCAACGCGCCAGATCACTCTTCCCCACCATGCTCCCTCACTGATTACCACACAGGATCAGTATCCTTTTATTTTCTATTTTATTTTCTATTTTATTTAATTTCTTTGTTAAATTAATTAAAAATAGTTTTAAAAACCCAAAAAATACACAAAAAATATTTTTAGACTTCTAAAATAATATATTATTTTCTGAAATAAAAATATTTTTATTTTCTTCAAAATTTCAATATTTTGCATAATTAATTAGTATATATTTATATATTTGCTTTTTAATTATTCTAACCAATCAAAAAATCATAAAAAAAATTGTTCTTTGTGTTAAATATTGTTTATATATTATAAACTAATTTTGTACATATTTTGAATAATTTTCTTTTTAAGTTTTAATTATTTGTATAATTATTTGCATAATTATGTTTTAATTAACTTAAATCAATTTCAAATCAATTTCCAAAAATTCCAAAAAAATTAGTTTTGTTTTAAAATTAATTGACAAATATTTTGTACATATTTTAAACTTAATTTCTAGGTTTAAATCTATTTTCATCTTTTTTCTTCATTTTTTATTTAATTAATCATGCATTAATTATAATTAAAACCAATCATAAAAAATCCAAAAACATGCCTTTTATTTTCTTGCAATTTAAATTCCTAGATAAATGTATAGGATGTCAAATTCATGTAAATAGGCTAGTTTACATTTCCCGCACAATCGATGTAATAGCGTAGATTTACTTTCCGCACTTTACATTTCCGCATTTTAATTTCCAGCAAATATAAACTGCGTGTATGTCAAAGATAAAATTGAACCGTTAGATCACTAACTTCAAAGATAAATATCTGAATCCAATCACAATCACATTTGCACCTCTTCAGGTAATCCTTTTTCACAATCTTTCAAAATGAAAGTCAAAATTCTACTGTTTTGAGTACAAAATCGAACCTTGCTTTTATATCCGGTGAAAGGATAGATTTTTAAAGGAAATAGGATAAAGACCTTACCACTCAGGGTAGACCTCCTAGTTTGCTTGCTCAAATCAAAACAAACAAAATTCTCATACACTGTTGATTTTTCAAAACTTTCAAAAAAGACAATACTTTGTATACATCCAAACACGGGTTATTACAAAGTTAACGTTCTTTTCAAAACATCTTTCGAAAGATAAACAAGCATTTTGTATACATCCACACACGGATCATTACAAAATTCAAATTACAAAGGTATTTGAAACCACATATGAGCAATTTCAGAGCAATTGAAAAGTCATCGAAAAACAAGTGAGCTAAGCAAACTTAAGAGCCCATGGATAACCATGGATACAAAGGGTGCTAACACCTTCCCTTTGTATAACCTACCCCCTTACCCAGAATTTCTTAAAGGTCTTTTTTCTGTTTCTTTTATAAACCTTTCCTTAATTGGATAAAATAAAAGGTCGGTGGCGACTCTGTGAATTTTCAAAATGCGAAAGCATTAAGCGACAAAAAAGAGTCAGTTCACGTATCTCTACAGATCAGAGGTATGGCCCGGTATTAAAAAAAAATCGGAGGTCCACAGTAATAAATTGCGTGCTCTTTTCAACCAGACTCGTCATGCTGACCCAGCACACACCCCATTGAATTCTCGAGAACCGTCAGGTACATAATCAACGGTCTACCTTCCACTGGAGGCATGAGGATTGGAGGCTCTTGCAAATACTCTTTAACTTTATCAAATGCCTTTTGACAGTTGTCATCCCACTCTATTGCCTGGTTCTTTCTCAATAACTTGAAGATAGGTTCACACGTGGCTGTAAGGTGTGAGATGAACCTTGCAATATAATTCAACCTTCCCAGGAACCCACGAACCTGCTTCTCAGTCCTCGGCTCGGGCATCTCTTGTATAGCTTTTACCTTGGCGGGATCGACCTCAATACCCCTTTCACTTACGATGAAACCAAGCAACTTCCCTGATCTCACTCCGAAAGTGCATTTATTGGGATTCAACCTTAACCTGAACTTTCTTAACCTTTCAAACAATTTCTTCAGATGGACCAGGTGCTCTTCTTCAGTATGGGACTTTGCAATCATGTCGTCCACATAGACCTCAATCTCTTTATGAATCATGTCGTGAAACAAAGTCACCATAGCTCTTTGATAGGTTGCCCCAGCATTCTTTAATCCAAACGGCATGACCTTGTAACAAAAGGTGCCCCAAGGCGTAATGAATGTTGTCTTTTCCATGTCCTCGGGCGCCATCTTTATTTGATTGTAACCAGAAAAACCGTCCATGAAGGAGAAAACTGAGAACTGAGCAGTATTATCTACCAATACATCAATGTGAGGAAGCGGGAAATCATCCTTCGGGCTCGCCCTATTCAGATCTCGATAGTCGACACACATTCGTACCTTCCCATCTTTCTTAGGTACAGGTACAATGTTGGCGACCCATGGTGGATAAACTGTTACAGCAAGAAAACCTGCATCAAACTGCTTCTGAACCTCTTCTTGGATTTTCTTGGACATATCAGGACGTGTTCTCCTGAGTTTCTGTTTGACGGGCGGAGAATTTTCTTTAAGGGGTAGCCTGTGCACAACAATGTCAGTATCTAATCCAGGCATATCTTCGTAAGACCATGCGAAGATATCAGAATACTCCTTCAACATTCCAATCAACTTTTCTTTCACATTCTCATTCAAAGAAGCCCCTATTTTAACCTCCCTTCTCGTCTCTTCGGTGCCAAGATTCACCGTCTCAATAGGCTCTTGATGTGGCTCGATCACTTTCTCTTCTTGTTTCAACAATCTGGCCAACTCATCAGGCAATTCGCAATCTTCTTCATCTCCTTCTTCAGCGGCGTAGATAGGGTTGTCAAAGTCATGACGAGGCATAGCAAGATCGTTGTCAATAAAATCTGGAGGAGAAGTGGATCTGCATGGATTATGATTTATGCTTTATTTTAGAATGGAGGGATGATGATGAATAAGAAACGTTGCCATTTTTATTATATTATTTTTTTTATTAATTATAAATGTAAAAGTAAAAAAAAAGAAAGACAGGGAACAAAATATTTGAATGCAAAAACGTCCTTTTATTAATGATTTTAACATTGAAAAACAACAAATGAGGCCCTACATATGTTCACTGTGTCTTGGGCAGAACACAGGAATTATTGCATGATAAACAAAAACAAACAGTATTACTTTTGATCAAGAGCAATTGAGATGATGTCTTCAGATGACCAGTTGAGAAGCTTCTGTCCCGGGACACACGGCTTGATCCATTCTTCAATGTCATAATCACTATCCATATCATCATCAGCAGCGCAAATATGATCCTTGACGATGCCAGCACTAGAGAACTTGATCGGAACGAAGGTTCCGGGCTTCTTGGAGGCCTCATTAGATGAACTCTGACCCAATTGATATCCAATCCCACATTTATCCTGCTTGATTGGTAGATCCAAGACTCGGCCCCATCCTTCGGGATGTCCAGATTCAACCACGGCTTTAGCTTCCTTTAGTGAAGACATGGGAGCCTCCAACTTCTTATTGTCAACATAAGGGATCTTGATAGTCTGGACAGCCTCAAAGGCTTGGCAAGGCGTCTCGTGGACCTCTCCTTCCACATCAATATACCTGAAGGACGCAAGATGGCTTACCACGTGTTCTTCCTCCCCACATATTGTGACTATCTTTCCTTGAGTCGCGAATTTGAGTTTCTGATGCAATGTGGAAGTCACGGCCCCAGCAGCATGGATCCATGGACGTCCCAGGAGACAACTGTAAGACGGGTGGATATCCATCACGAAGAAGGTAATAGTGAAAAGCTGAGGGCCTATCATTATTGGCAAGTCAACCTCCCCAAATACTGATCTCTTTGACCCATCAAAGGCTCTCACTGTCAATTCACTCGGCCTTATCTCGACACCAGAATAATCTAGCCTCATTAAAGACGACTTCGGTAATACATTCAAAGAAGATCCATTATCCACGAGAACACGTGATAACATAGTCCCTTTACATTCCACTGATATATGCAAAGCTCTATTGTGTTTTCTACCTTCAGAAGGCAAATCCGCATCAGTGAATCCCAATCCATTTCCAGCATTGATATTAGACACCACCCCTTCAAGCTGATTTACTGAGATCTCAGGAGGGACAAAGGCAGTGCCTAGGAGTCTCAATAAAGCATTTCGATGTGTCTCGGAGCATAGGAGCAACTGTAAGATCGAGATCTTAGATTGAGTTTGACTCAGCTGGTCAACCACTTTATACTCACTCTTCTTGATGATCTTTAGCAACTCTTCCATCTCTTTGGCCACAGTATCTTCGGAGTTAGAGCTTTGCCCCGGATCCACCGTATCTTCTACCACTCTTTTCCCTTTTGCTTGAGCTAGAGCTTCTGTATTGTCATCGCGAGTACTCTGGGGAGGATTGAAAATACGACCACTTCTTGTCATTCTTCCAATGCCAACAACATTATCAACATCTTCTTTCTCAACCGGTGCTTTAATCTCATACTTGGCCCCTTGGTAGAAAACTTCTCCGCCATAATTCCATGGGATTGCTTTCTCACTAGTATACGGAACGGGACCAGGTGATGTAATAACCAAAGGAGGTGCTCTAGCAGGAATTGGGATCTTAGCAGGAGTGTAGGGGATGGATGCCACATTAATTTCATTCTCAAATACCTCGGGCCGTCGTACGCGCTCAAACTGTAGATACCCACTATCTATCAACTGTTGAATACCACTCTTCACTTTATCACAAACTGAGGAAGTGGCCATGCAATCATTACACAATTCTCCACAACCAGCACATAGACCCATTCTCAATAATTCTACTTTCAGTAAAGGCAACAGAGAGCCTAACTCAGTCACGTCCTTAACCAAACGAGTGTCTTCAACACAATCGAGGGCGTTTGCAGCATGAGACCCATGAGGGGGCATGGGATTTTGAACAACATTAGGCCCTGGAGTAGGAGTGAACTCAATGGCCTTGGAGTCGAGAAGATTTTGAACCTGATACTTCAATGCTTTGCAGTTTTCAATGTTATGCCCAGGTGCTCCAGAGTGGAATTCACACCTTGCATTAGCATCCCAATTAGGAGGCAACTTAGCAGGAGTGGCTAGAGTTCTCAATTGTACCAACTTCAAGTCGAGGAGTTATGGCAATACTTGTGCATATGTCATCGGGATCGGGTCAAAAGTTCTCTCAGGTGCCTTTGGTTGATACTGGCGCGGAGTATACCCTCGTTGCTGATGTTGCTGAAATGGAACATTCGGTATAGTCACGGCGGCCACTTGTTGATGAGCCTGGCTTTTGCCTTTACCATAATAAGCAGCGCTCGTCTCACCCTCTCTTTTCTTGGCAAACCCGTTATAAGGTTTCTTTCCAACAACCCCAGAGGAGGAACTAGCAGCACTCGGATTCTGAATTCTACCAGCCTTGATTCCACTTTCAATTCTCTCACCAATCATGACCAACTCGGCGAAACTCGAGGATGCAGAACAAGCAGAATAGTATTGACCTTCCAAAGTATTGGTGAACAGGTCCATCATTTCTCTCTCCAACATAGGTGGTTGAACTCTGGCTGCCAACTCGCGCCATTTTTGCGCGTATTCTTTGAAGGACTCATTAGCTTTCTGAGATAGATTCTGCAATTGAGTGCGATTGGGTGCCATGTCAACATTATATTGATACTGCTTTATGAAGGCATCAACCAAGTCTCTCCAGCTTCGAATACTAGCTCTTTCCAGCCTCATATACCATTCCAAAGATGCCCCAGTTAGGCTATCTTGGAAGAAATGCATCAACAGCCCCTCATCCTCAGAATAGACATGCATCTTGCGGTAGTAAGCTCGGACATGGGTCTTGGGACAAGTATTCCCCTTGTACTTCTCAAAATCTGGCACTTTGAATTTCGGCGGCACGCGGACACCAGGAACCAAACCCAAGTCATTAATGTCCATACCAAGTCCGTGGCCTTCCATGGCCCTCATCCTTTCCTCTAGTCCTCTGAACAACCTTCCAGCGTCATGTGGAAATCCCAACTCACTTTCAGGAAATAGATCCTCATGTCGATCCTCTTCCAACACGGGGATGGCAGCAGCTCTTCTGATTTGTTGTGTGGCTTGTCCTTCAGGAATGGGCTGGGGAGGCCCATAAGGATTACCTTGATTGGTAGCAGGAGGAATCACACCAAGTCCTCCGATCACAGGCTCACCATTGACACGAATATCAGCAGGGTTTCTTTGCGGGGGGTCCGCAACAACCTGAGCAACTGTGTCCATTCGGATCCTGAGCTCTTCTTGGCGATCAGCCATGTTTTGCATGACTTCCATGAACTGAGCCATCTGAGCAGTAACCTGAGTTCTCATCTGGATAAGATCGTCCCTTAACTGATCCATTTGCAATGAGTGATTAGCCCTTGTGTAGTAGCGATGTGTAGGCGGAGGTGCAATTGCTGAAAGAGAAAACTTGATCAGTCAGATAAGAACACCATCTGATGTACCTGTTTGTGCATGATGTGCATGAGGTGCATGTGTGCATATGATGTGAGGTGCCATTTTCAGAGTATCCAAAATATTTAATATTAATCAAGAATGTTTAACAATGTGACAAAAAATAAGCATCAAGAGGAAACAAAAAGACTCAAATTTCATTAATAATCTCTTTTTGAGTTTGGGCATACCCATACATTGACAAGATAGTTCAAACAACAGAAAAGACAAAGGACCCCATCCAACAAGCCTGGTGGTGGTCATGAAATACAAGCTCAAACACTAATGCTCAAACACTAATCCATCTTGGTGTAAAACAAAGGTCCTCCTTGTTTAAAGTGCTCGTCGCTCCACTTCTTAGTTTCATCAAACATCTTCTTGGTCACTTCTCGATCTCTTCCTTTGACAAAACTTTGAATCACCACATCTTTGCGAAACAACTGCCCATCTAACATATCACAGTGGGCCACCAAGCTCTCACATCCTTTGCAATCAGGGAGGGTATTCTTTTCAGATGTACTTTCCATTTCTGCTATCTGGTTTCTGAGTTTTGCGTTCTCTTCTGTTAGTCGAGCGGAACGGAGATGACTACCTTTAAGTTGTGTCTCCACGGCTATCCTTTGAGTAATTTCCTCTTCAAGCTTCTTCCCGATTGCTACCCTTTGGGTGGTTTCCTCTTCAAGCTTCTTTTTCAAACCCTTTACCTCGGCCCTAGCCTCTTTCTCTACTCTGAGCTTGTGAGCCCTTAAATCTTCTCTGTACTCTCGCTTGAGCTTTTCTTCTACTTTCTTCACTGCTTCTTCTATAACCCTTTGATGGTCCTCAATACGAACAGTGGTAGCTCTTTCCCCCTTTTCAGTTCTGGCCCTTTTTTGAATCCTGGAAGATCCTCCTTTCAGCATTTTAACCTCATGTGCTAATTCAGCCCTTTTCTGATCCACCAAGAAGTACTTTATTTTAGCGTCTTCCCCTTTTTCTCGCAACCTGATATTCTCCACATGTACTTGGTTGTACTCCTCAGCTGGTACAGTGGCAGTTAAAATCTCAGGTGGTTGTTCATAGAGAGGGCTAACCTTCGGGAAAGGCAACAGACGCTCCTTAACTCTTTCTTCAACCCATTCAGTATAAGCTTTCCTAGCAATAGCATTCTTTCCCCCCAAGGTAGTTCGGTCTTCTGTATGAATTTTGTTCCACGCACTCCTTACTTTCTCCAAACCATCCGGATCGGTTCCTTTTTCAAAGCAAACGGACTCAAATATCTCTTTATCCAACGGCTTGTCCTTCAGTACAAAACCCAACTGGCGCAGTGCTAGCTTCGGATTATAGTTGATAACTCCTTTTGTCCCTATGAGAGGAACATTGCCAAAACTGCCACATCTGGTTATAACTTGCTCGATGTCCGTTCGGAGGTGATACCAAACAATATCATTTGCAGTAAGTCCCATAATCCTTTGGGGCCACTTCTGTGAATCTCTTGTAGTGACAAATGCTCCGCTTTTAGGCAAATGTGAAGAAAACCATTCGTACAGTATTGGCAAACAACCCCCAACTGATCCCTTTTTTCCATACCTAGAATGGATGGCATAATAAGTGTCGGCCAACAGAGTGGGTACAGGATTTTGATCCATGAAGAGACAAATGGCAGTGAGATCAACAAAATTTGGAATATTCGGGAACATCACTAGTCCATAGATCATGACGGCCAGGAGAGCATTGAATTCTTTCCACTTTTCCTTATCAGCAAGGGTTTCAGCTTCCCTCATCAGAAATTTCACATAGAATCCATGGGTCCCACCATTAGGCTTCCAGTTATCCTTAACGTCCTTCATGCTCAAATAAAGAGCACCAGCAATGCGATCCATTTTGGGCTTCTCGGGTGCGCACACAAAAGGAACCTTATGTTGAACTTTGATTTGAAGGATATGTGCATACTCCTCAAGGGTAGGGGATAATTGGTAATCTTGAAAGGTGAAGCAGCGCAGCTCAGAATCATAAAACTGAAGAAGAGTATAGAGACCCCACTCATCAATACGAGTAGTTAACATAAGCAGAATGTGGCCATAAGTCTTTCTGAATTCATCCAAATTTTGCCCAGTAACTCGGGTGCTCAATCGGACCAAAGGTGTTATATCCTCACGGTAGAAACTGCAAGAGAAGGTATGCTTCGTAGTCTTTTTGTTGACGGTCACACTGTTAGCCATTCTTGATGAGAAGTGTTGACTTTGGATACCTGAAAAATGGCATGCATATGAATATTAATCTCTTTTCTTTTTTTTTTCTCTTTTTTCTTTTTTTCTTTTTTTTTTCTTTTTTTTTTGAAATTAAACATGCTATGATGATTATGATGCAATGAAAGATCCTCCCCACATAGGAGAAGTGTATGTTTCTTCTGAACAGGATTGGATGTTGCAGGACCAAAAATCCGGCATAGATACCGCAAACCCATGAGAACCATAGTCACCAACATAATAGAACAGTCACCAACGGTACCTGTCATGAATATCCCACCCCACTCACAGGTGAATCTAGGTCAAGGTAGGTCAAAAGGTCTCCAGCGTTAGCAACTCTCCAGAAACACCATCATTGTTGCAAATACATGCCAACAACGGTATCCCATTCGAGTCTCAGCTGGTCGTGGGTCTCATGATCGCAATCAACAGAACCTGACATTCTGTTGGCGTCATGACTATCCACTCTATCCTAGGTATCCTATGTGTTAACTCTGGCCTGGGTATTGGGCCTTTTACCTCATAGAACAACCCACCCAACCTGCAAAACAAAGCAGAAGAATATGCGGTCCCCATGGGGACCCATAATATAGTCCAGATGCATGATATGCAAGCAGAACATAAAACATGATATGCATATATACAACATATAAACAAATAAACAAACAAACAAAGAAACACCCAATAAACAAACAAACAAAGGCTAGGATCGACTCGCTAAGAACGGACCAGCACAGGTCTAGCAACGTCCCCAGCAGAGTCGCCAGCTGTCGCTACCGCGAAAAATGGAATCAGAGTCGCCACTAATATATTCATCCCATCGCGGGAAAGGAATATCAGAAACCTAACTCAAAACAAGAACAAAGGTCTTTCGACCAGAGAACGGGGTACGGGAGTCGGTTACGCAAGGGGAAGGTGCTAGCACCCCTCACGCCCATCGTACTCGATGGTATCCACCTATGTTTGTTTCTATCTAAAGGGTGTCTATGTCTAAAACCTAAATGCGAATGAATGCAAAAGAAATACGGGGAAAAGAAGGAATTATTTACAAGTGTGCTCGCTTAGGCCCCGCGACCCAATGCCTACGTATCCCATTAAAGGAATCAGAGCGACCGTAGTTCGGCTCCCTAGTTTCCATTTGTTTTGTGTTTTTTAGTTGAACAGAGGTTAAGGTCACAATCCACGATGCTCGACCTTTGGAGACTTATACGCCTAGTTCTGGAAAGGACTTAACTTGTTCTTAAGCGCCTAACAAGGCAAAAGAGTGAACTTGGGTTTGTGTTTTTTATGTAACTACATGATGAACAAAACCCAATACAAGGTTTCGCACCACTTCGTCACTTTGTTTTAATTCGAGCCTTTATTAAGTGTTTTAAATGTTTTTGGTTGGGTATTTTTTAAGGGAATTTACTTTGCGATTAGAATCACATACAATGTATAATGATCGAGAAGCAGATTAGGGAATGAATCCCACTCACTTCTATCCCATTATATAATGTTCAAGAAACAGATTAGGGAATGAATCCCACTCATTTCTATCCCATTAACTAATGTTTGAGAAACAGATTAGGGAATGAATCCCACTCATTTCTCTCCCATTAAGTAGTGACCGAGAAACAGATTAGGGAATGAATCCCACTCATTTCTATGCCACTAAGTGATTGAGAAACAGATTAGGGAATGAATCCCACTCATTTCTCTATCACTTTCTTGATGTGATTCGCATCTTTATTTTATTAGTGTTTTAAAGTTGAAAAGAAAAAGAATGAACAAAGGGGAACTAACCTATTCTCTAATCTAAGTCTAATGGCCCTAAGGTCAAGGATAACTATCCTAACCTATCTCAATTCCTCTTAACAAAGAAGGAAGAGTCTAAGGGAATGTGGCAAAAGAATGGAGTTACAACTCCAACAAGATGAGAAGAGAGCCCTAGGGCAGTAGCAAACCAAGGAAATAAGTGTCCTAAATCAAACACAAAAGCCATATGGCACTACACGAAAATATTCACAAAGAGTTACCAAAGTATCGCATAAATCGTCACTTAACAATTAGCGAACAAACATCCATTAATTGAAACAAAAAGCAAATGAAAAAACATAAACAAAGCTTAAAGTCAGTAGCAATTAGTTCATTTATAGGTCTAATACCTCATACCAATCTAGGTTAGTCAACTAGCTTGAAGCAACACAAAGTTCTAACAAAAACTAGACAAAACTAGGTCAAAACTAGTTAGTAAGTTCAAATGGTGAATGAAGTTTAGAAAAATGAAATCAAATGATGGAAGTCAGTAGCTAATAACCTCTAATAGATGTCTAAACAATCATGGAATCAAGTCACAAAGTCTCATACAAAATTATAGGTCATTTGGACAAGTTTTGATACAATCGTTAGCCAAAAGCAAGTTATTTACATGCGAGAAAGAAAAAATCAAGTAAAATAAGAAAATATGACTTAAAAAATTCAACTCCAGGTCCTAGGACCTCTAAACATCCCTAATTATATGTACAAAAAGAAACTAAGTCAATTGCATAAATGCAAAACAAATTATAGGTCAAATTCACATAGTTATCCGTTTAGAAACGCACATAAATCGGGTATAGAAAACCTAATGAAAACCTAACCAAAACATAGAATTGGACTTTCATTTTTTACACACAATATGGTATATGAGTCTACTGATATCATACAAAAAATGGCAATCAAATTCTATTCCTAAGGTATTTAACCCAATTATTTTGCAAAACATGTCAAACTTAAAAAGAAAATGAACATGTTGAAAGAAAGGATTTATTAAAAATAGGAAAACAATTTCTAAAAACCTAACAAAAATATCAAAAATTTCTACACACATTATTCTATTTAAAACATATTTTTGTTCATTTTTTATTTGAGCTAAAACAAGTTTATGAATAAAAAATTAGAAAGAAAATAAGATTGAAAATAAAACTAAAAATCTGTCTAACAAGGGGGGTGAGAAAGCAAAAAGAAAATGCACTGATTCTAAGCTATGGCGCGTTGGGCTTAATCCTCAGGGAGGTGCGAAAATGAAGTAGCCTAAGCCCAGGGTCCAAACGCAATGGCCCAGTTTTATCACCTGTTTTATTTATTTGTCTTTTATCATCCAGCATGTGTTATCAATTTATTATATAGTTTTTATGTGAAAAATGCATGTAACAAATATCAATGGGTCAAGTTCATTTAAGTTGCTACAAGACAAAATACAATTTCAGCCAATCAGAATAGCGCACGTCATAAGCCAATGATTATAATAGAACAAAAATGCCAAGAAAATGGGAAATAAGAACCAATAACAAAACGCCACATATGCAAACGGAAGAGAAAATAAACAAAAGACTCAGACGCCGGAGCTCAGCTCCGGTCATCTTCCTCAGCCGCGACCACCGCCGGCGAAACCCAAAATGCGCCCAGAAATGACAATCACGACCACCTTCCGGCTCGGAATTTTGTGTTGAGCACGAATCCGGCCTTCGTTTTCACTAACTCTTCCTATAACTTACAAAACGGATGCATTTCCGAAACCCTAAAATCCAAGATCTCCTCTAAAACACACAAAGTAAGCACCAAAGTAATCCCCATGACACAAGGCATTCAAATACGCATGTTACACATTCAAACCAGCATCATATCGCAGGAATCGGTATCAAGCTTCAAGATTCAAAAAAATTCATATAGGATGCAACACATATTTGAGAACATGGTGGTCTAAATCCTAACCCAATCCCTGATGACGGGTTCCAGGCCTACACATGCTTCTAATGCAAGGGCAAAGAATCACTTACTTGTTGGATCTTGGAATACAAAGGTGAAGAACACTCTGCTTCTTTCTAGATCTTGATGTCGACGACACTCGTGATTCTATGAGGACGATGGTGAGGATCTGATGACAGCAGCGAGAAGCACGTGTTGATGATTGGAGGATGCAGAGAGAATGATGGTGATGTGAAGGTGGAGTGGTGAAGATGATGATGTGGTTGAAAGCTTGATGATGAAAGTGGTGGTTACGTTGAGTTTGTTGAGGTGGTGGAAAAAAGTGGTTATGATGGTTAGAGAGAAGAGGGAATAAGAAAGAGTGAATGATGGGTGAGAGGTTTTTGGAAACTGGAAAAAGAAGAAAAGGTGAAAACCCCGTGTGTGAGATGTGTAGAGTTTTTATAGTGAGAGTGTGGGTGTATGGTGAGGTCGCATGGTTATGTGTTGTGTTGCCTGTAGCATAGCTTTTTTCTTTACAAACTTATAGTGCAAGTTGTTCCTTTTGTAGTAAGACTTTTTGCCACTTTATGCATGCAGGGTTTGTTTTGGCAATTGAAGTAATATGGGACGTGTGCCTTCCTGCTGCAATTAGCACGCGTATGCTTTGTGCTCTTTGTGTAGGGAAAGAGAACAATATGGTGGTGTCATAAGAGTGGGAAGAAAATGTGTAGTGTATTTTTGTTTTTTTTAATTGATATAAGGTGATGAGGTTGTGATGCTGTGTGATAGTGATGATGAAGGTTGTTAGAAGTTTGTTACAGAGTTGTAACAAACTCTTTTTCTTTCAAAGAGAGAGTGAGAAGAAGATGAGAGAAGAAAGAATGGAGAGAGCGTGGAGAGGAAAATGATGAAGTTTGTTCAAGCTTTGTGAAGTTTTCATGGTGAGAGAGAGAGAGAGAGAGAGAGAGAGAGAGAGAGAGAGAGTGAAGGGAAAAGAGGGAAGAGAATTTGAGACCCTCGCGAAAATGGTGCGTGTTTGATGTTTATATACTTGAGATGCCTTCTTTGTTACGGTGTGGAGTGTTGTATATATTATGGAGGGTGAGTTGAGATGAAAGGATGATGCATGAGTTTTGTTATGCTACTGCATGCATGAACTGAAGAAAAATCGAGTTCCTCCCTTATGAAGCTTTGCTTATATGGATGCATGGTTGTATCGTGAGGTTTAATGTATGGTAGCTTCTCATGCGAAGCCTTGGACCGATTCGAAATGCCGTGCCGCCTATGGTCACATAGCCCACTTCTCCATCTTGTATCTTACACTACAAACCTTCAAATGAAGCAATCTTTGATTCAAACTAAAGGTTACATGAGAGTGACCAAGATTGATGTTGGAAAGTATTTGGTATAATGATTGTAGACATGAGATAAATGGCTTTGAAATTACCAACTTGTGACTGTACTCGTGCAGCAACTAACTTGGACACGACCTAGCATTGCAACAGTTTTAAGTTGCTCACTTGAAGGTCCTATAACTTGCCAACCAAGCAACTAAAAACCATAGTCTTTTGCCCAATGGAGAGAGGGCATATAGTAGAGAAGATTTGATGTTGATGTCTCCTTAAGATAGAGCTTGTATATCACCCAAAATTGTACTTAAAGATGATAATATACCATTGCATAATGGCTGCGCGCGTGACCTAACCAGGCCTTACACTTATGGCAAAGACATGACTTGACTAATGCACAACTTTAAGTGCCTCTATCTTGGTCCACACATATTCAAAATTAGTGATCTTAGTCTCAATAGATAGAAGGCATGATAAAGAGTGGTTTAGAATCAATCTTGATCTATATAGAGACTCATAGAGCCTAAAAAATGACATTCAAAATGGCACGCCACGTGTTTGGAAAAATGCATGTGCATGCCCAACAATTCTGCCCAGCAACATAACTTGAGTGACTTGGGATCTTCAATCTTTTCAGCTTTGTATCTTTTCAACCATGATTCAGATGGAAAAACTCTTAACTACAAAGTTGTAGTGTGCCATGATTTGAACAATTTTGTTGTTGACCTTGTCTTGAATTGGAGCCTCTAAGTGTTTGCAAAATGAACCTGAAGTGGACTGGTCAACCAAATTTGAAAACTCTAAAATTCCCAAATTTTTTCTAAGTGTTAGGAACTTTCCCCTTTTAGAATTTCCATTTTCAACTAACATCCATTTTTGGTAAGTTTGAGAATTTTCTTGATTTTATTTATTTCTTTGACTTTCTTTGACCGATTTTCCACCAAAAGTCAACATTTGACTGTTGACTTTGACTTTGACCAAAAAGTCAACATTTTCTGATTTTTCTGATTTCCGATGAATTTCCCGATTAATCTGTTTCTGCTCTAATTCTCAATCAGCTTTCAACCAAATAAACTCCAGTGAATGATATCTCTTCAAGCCAGCCATATTTTGCATCCGCGTCCATTTTTCTGATTAATCAATGACCCGAAAGTCAACAGGGTTGGCTTTGGTCAGAAAAACCCTAATTTGACGATCCTGATGGATCTGAAGCCTGTATCATTTAATATGAACCCTGTCTTGGAGAGAGTGAAATCCTGATCTTTAGGGGAACTTCCATGAGAATAGTATTGTGCAGTCAAGTCCTCAATCTTTCTCTTTTGCTCATAGATACCCCACACATTGAACCTCTTTTTCACCGGTTTTCTTGGATAGTGACAGTGATATGGATGAATGCCTTGGATGAATGTCCTATATGAAGTATGTGTATGAATGTGATGTGAAAGTCATTTGGGAATAAATAAGTGGGCAAATTTTGGGGTGCAACAGCTGCCCCTATTCAATCTGCTTGGACCTGAATGTACGAACGACGCAAGTTCTAGACATGAGAGGTGAAAGTGGATTGAATACCCAAAAGTACCATCAAAATTTGCATTCTGTGGTAAAGCAAAGGTGTTGAATAGTATCAAAGGTGGACCAGACAAGTTGCTAACCTTAGTTAGACTTTGAAAAGATTGCTATCCTTAGATAGACTTGAAAAGGAGAGTGCTAACCGTAGTTAGACTTGAAGAAGAGGCGACACCACCGTAGCGTGACTCCGCAAGGAAGAACCATCCTTAGACGACTCAACCAAATTGCTAACCTTAGTTAGACTTTGAAAAGAAGACACAACCGTAGCGTGACTCCACAAGAAAGAACCATCCTTAGACGACTCAACCAAATTGCTAACCTTAGTTAGACTTTGAAAAGAAGACACAACCGTAGCGTGACTCCACAAGGAAGAACCATCCTTGGACGACTCAACCAAATTGCTAACCTTAGTTAGACTTTGAAGAGAAGACACAACCGTATCGTGACTCCACAAGGAAGAACCATCCTTGGACGACTCAACCAAATTGCTAACCTTAGTTAGACTTTGAAGAGAAGACACAACCGTATCGTGACTCCACAAGGAAGAACCATCCTTAGACGACTCAACCAAATTGCTAACCTTAGTTAGACTTTGAAAAGAAGACACAACCGTAGCGTGACTCCACAAGGAAGAACCATCCTTGGACGACTCAACCAAATTGCTAACCTTAGTTAGACTTTGAAAAGAGGAGGTGCTAACCTTAGTTAGGCTTTAGAAAAAGGAGGTGCTAACCTTAGTTAGGCTTTAGAAAAAGGAGGTGCTAACCTTAGTTAGGCTTTAGAAAAAGGAGGTGCTAACCTTAGTTAGGCTTTAGAAAAAGGAGGTGCTAACCTTAGTTAGGCTTTAGAAAAAGGAGGTGCTAACCTTAGTTAGGCTTTATTGAACACGGCAAGTGGAAAACTGACCAATGAAACACGATCTTAACGAGGACTAACTTTGCATTCAATCCACCTTGGAGGAAGAGGACAAGACTTCTTCTGGGAATACATTATCTTGTGCCTTTAGAGCACATACAAACTTGGCTTATGCATTTATGCATGTTTGAATTTTTCCATGGCGTAATGCTCCATGTTCATGGAAATGCTACGCTTTTTGTAGATGCAATGTGAATGCGATGATTACTATATGCAAGAGAGGATGAATGAACATCGGAGAGGGCCCTTTTGTTTGAAGAACTCTGTGGGGGCTTCCTCTTGGCGCCCTGACTTTGCGAGGCCACACCAGATAGTTTCTTGACCGACCCTTAATGTGTCGCTTCTGCAGGGAAAAACTTGCACCAGATGATTTGTGGGGAGGGAAGCACGATGGCACTTTTGAGCGGCAACACCGTCATCTCGTTTTGAAGCTTGAAGATTGCACCTCCCCTTTTGAACTTCCACATCTCTGTCGAAGAATAAGGGAGTCTAATCAACACTGCGGAGCTTTTCGAGCCCTGGATGAGAGCTCTCCAGAGAAATAAACTCTGGTATTTGAAGGAAAGGAGACCTTTGGGTTCTTGAAGCGTAGGCACTGGCATCTGATTGTGCTGAATAATCGGAGATTCCTGCAAAACAAATCAAGCAAATATGCCCCAGGTATGATGGTTCCACCTCGTCCACCATCCCAAGTACTCAAAATCTTTAAGCAATTCTATTTGTTTTAGTTCATGTTCTTTTTGTAGGACTTCGATGTTAGAAATGCAATGCTTACCAAAATGGCACGCCACGTGTTTGGAAAAATGCATGCGCATGCCCAACAATTCTGCCCAGCAACATAACTTGAGTGACTTGGGATCTTCAATCTTTTCAGCTTTGTATCTTTTCAACCATGATTCAGATGGAAAAACTCTTAACTACAAAGTTGTAGTGTGCCATGATTTGAACAATTTTGTTGTTGACCTTGTCTTGAATTGGAGCCTCTAAGTGTTTGCAAAATGAACCTGAAGTGGACTGGTCAACCAAATTTGAAAACTCTAAAATTCCCAAATTTTTTCTAAGTGTTAGGAACTTTCCCCTTTTAGAATTTCCATTTTCAACTAACATCCATTTTTGGTAAGTTTGAGAATTTTCTTGATTTTATTTATTTCTTTGACTTTCTTTGACCGATTTTCCACCAAAAGTCAACATTTGACTGTTGACTTTGACTTTGACCAAAAAGTCAACATTTTCTGATTTTTCTGATTTCCGATGAATTTCCCGATTAATCTGTTTCTGCTCTAATTCTCAATCAGCTTTCAACCAAATAAACTCCAATGAATGATATCTCTTCAAGCCAGCCATATTTTGCATCCGCGTCCATTTTTCTGATTAATCAATGACCCGAAAGTCAACAGGGTTGGCTTTGGTCAGAAAAACCCTAATTTGACGATCCTGATGGATCTGAAGCCTGTATCATTTAATATGAACCCTGTCTTGGAGAGAGTGAAATCCTGATCTTTAGGGGAACTTCCATGAGAATAGTATTGTGCAGTCAAGTCCTCAATCTTTCTCTTTTGCTCACAGATACCCCACACATTGAACCTCTTTTTCACCGGTTTTCTTGGATAGTGACAGTGATATGGATGAATGCCTTGGATGAATGTCCTATATGAAGTATGTGTATGAATGTGATGTGAAAGCCATTTGGGAATAAATAAGTGGGCAAATTTTGGGGTGCAACAGGGGTTAGTTTGTGGATCAGATGACGTTCGTGGTTAGGTCCTCGTGGTTTTTTAGATCCGATTGCCGCAACCACGTTCCTTTTTGTTAAGTTTTGGCGTGAGTCCTCGGCTGACGGACGCTTTCTTCCTCGATGGGGGTTTAGCTGGGGGCTCTCCTGCTCCTGCTCTACCCTTTCGCTTGCGTTGCGGTGGAAGGGTGGATTTGATGAACTGTCGAATTCATTTTTTCCTCCTGCCTGCAGGTGATTCTGATTCGAGTGCCAGTTCGGGATCCAATTCAGAATCCGGCTCGTGGGCTAGCGAGTCGGAGGACACGACGGCGAGCAGCTCTGATGTTGAAATTATCGAAGTTCAAAACTCGCCCGCCGCAGCCGAGGAGGACCACGCAGATTCCCCCGGTTCGGACGTCGAGGGAGGGGTTTCCCCAATGCCGCTATTTAGTTATGAATGCACGGTCGATCTCGACTGGGTAGCCGACGAACCTATGTCGGTTGTCTCTCGCTATACCGAATCCTTAAACGGAGCTTTTAGGGAGATTGAGGTCCGGGGAGATGATGATAAATTGAATTACCAAATAGGTTGTCCGTCCCGAGATGAGCGCATATGTTCTTGGTTTGACGGGGACGGTTTTGCTATGTACGAACATGTGTTCAAGGAGCTTGGTTTTCGCTTGCCCTTCTCCGGCTTCTAGACTTCTTTGTTGGCGTTTCTTGCTCTGGTGCCATCTCAACTGCATCCGAACGCCTTCGCCTTTATGAGGGCATTCGAGATTGTGTGCGATTACCTGGGTATCGGTGCCACGACTACATTATTCGGCCGTTGCTTCCAGATCCAGAGACAGACGGCGGACGGGCGCTATAGCTGGGTCTCTTTTAGGAACGCTGACAGAAAGCTTTTTGGGATGTATACCGACTCAGTAAAAGGTTTCAAGGATCGGTACTTCATCGTCCGTCCGCACAGCCCGGTGGCCTATTCCGCTGTGTCCGACATAGTGGAGATGCGGGATGAAGCCGGCGACTTAGAGAGGGATGAAGATGGGCAGGTGGTGAAGGAGTTTTGTACTGCATTCCCGTTTTTCTGGTGGAAAGGCCACTTCATGAACCCCCCCCCCCCAAAAAAAATTATGCTTGGGAAGACGGGGAGCTGGACGAGCAAGACACGGCCTCCTACTCGGTGCTCTGCAAGTATGTAGACGGTTTCACCATGTCGCAGTGGGTGACGAAGAAAGGGGATCCTGTCCTGGACGAGAATGGCGTGCCGAAGGTAGAGGCGCGGGACATCAACACTAAGGCCCTGTTATCTTGTCAAACTCCCGAGGAGACACGTGCGCTGTTAGGTCGTATTAGGGCTATTTATTTTGTTTTGTTTCTTCTGCTCGGTGTTTTTGCTAACCTTTTTGTTTTCCTTTGTAGATGCCATGCCGGGGAAGGAGGATAAGGTCTTGAAGATGGTAGCTCAAGATGCGAGGAAGCTTCGGGAGAAGAAGGCCCGAACGGTGGGTACCGGCGACAACGCAGGTTCAGTTGGTTCTCCCCGGGTACTCGCAGAAGGAGAAAAGACTCCGAAGAGGCCTTGCTCTGAGGGGATCCGTGAAAAGGGGTCGAGTCTTGGGTCCGATCGTGCCTTTGTGCTTCCTCCTTACTTCAAAGATGGTGGCTATTTCGAGAAGTTTCCCCTTGCAGTCTCCCCGGACGAAGCCCGTCGGGTGGAAAAGATGGGATCCCCCGCCCTCCTTAAGCAGCTAGCGAGCGACGGTGCTGCTGTGATGAGGGTTATGGGAATGGCCCAAGTGTTGGCTAGTGGTGGCTCGGTTTCTACTGAGGCTTTGAAGAAGGCGGAGGCGGCTAGGAAGACTGCCGAGGATAAGGTGAAAACCATGGAGGCCGGCCAAGAGAAGTTGAAGAAGAAAATCGATGCGGCTCTGAAGCAGAAGGATGGGGAGATTGCAGTGGAGAAGAAGAAGCTTGCCGATCTTCAGCTAGAGTGGGCGCCCTCGGCTGACGAGTTCCCGGATGTGGCTGCTCTAAAGTCTAAGGCCAAGCTCGTGGAGAAGATAGACGGCCTGAAGATGAGCCTTGCCGAGATGGTTGAAGCTGGGTTCAACTGTGCAGTTCGTCAGCTGAAGCTTCTGAACCCTGGTTTGAAGGAGGATAACATCGGGCTTACTTCGAAGATTGTGGATGGGGTGTTGGTGCCCGAATCTCCCGACAGCGAAGAATAGTCAGTTTTTACTTTGGGCCTGCGTGCCTGTCTTCTTCGGCCTGCGCGCCATTTTTTTTTTGTTGGGCTATGCCCGGATAATTTTTGGGGCCTGCGTGCCCGACATTTTGTTGTAATATCTGGATATCACCGGCCAATTTGGTCGGCAGTTAACGCTTTACTATTTCGTTATCCATGCTTGTTTATCTTTTTGGAATTTTATTGTTGCATGCTTATGGGTCCGGGTTGTGTTTGTTCCGGGGAGGAATTCCAACACTTAGGAATATTTTGCTTATTGATCATGCTCGGCCGAGGTAGATTTCCCGGGCGTGTAGTGTACGATCCGGGTGCGTAGAGCAGCTGTGCGCTATTAGCGGGCACGAGACCGCGGTCGGGGCCAAGTGCTCGCGGCCTGAACGGTCCCATCACGAGCTGGGGTTCTGCCATGCAGGTACTGCCTCGGCGGGCCTAGGTGTAGGGTCCGCCGCGTGGTCGGTCTTACCCTTTGATTGGGAGTTCCGAGCGTTGCTGTCGTGGAGCATTCGCGTTTGTACCATGACGCGGGTCCATGCCCGGCTTGCTCCTGTGTTCGGTAGGAGTAGCCGGGGAGTGTTAGGTTGTGTCTAACTGTAATAGCGTCTGCGTTTTTCAGCGTTCCAAGGTCGAGCAAGTTTTTCGCCGAGAAGGTTCTCGAGGTAATAGGCTCCATTCTCGGTTTTATCGTAGACTCGGTATGGGCCTTCCCAGTTTGGGGTTAGCTTGCCCTCGCATGAGTCTTTCATGTTTCTGCGGAGCACTAGGGCGCCGACTTCGAATTCGCGCTTGATAACTTTGGCGTTATGGCGAAGAGCTATCTGTTGTTTTAATTTTGCTTCTCGGAGGGAAGACCCCGCTCGGATTTCCTCAACCATATCGAGCTCTTCCCTTATGGCCTCGTCGTTGAGCTCTTCTTCGAGGGGTGATTCGGTGCGCCGAGAAGGCTCTCGGATTTCCACAGGGATCACGACTTCGGTGCCGTAGGTTAGCCTAAATGGGGTCTCTCCCGTGCTTGAGTGGGGCGTCGTCCTATATGCCCAAAGTACACTGTGTAATTCTTCGACCCAAGCTTTCTTAGCTTCGCCGAGTCTCCTTTTCAATCCTCGGAGGATGACCCGGTTGGCAGCTTCGGCTTGCCCATTCGTCTGGGGATGCTCAACCGAAGTGAAATGTTGTTTTGTGCCGAGCTTGGCCACAAACTCTTGGAATTTTTTGTCAGTGAATTGGGTGCCATTGTCGGTTATTATAGCCTGCGGTACCCCGAACCGAGCGAGTATGTTTCGCTTATAAAAACGGAGTACGTTTTGAGACGTGATCTTTGCGAGCGCTTCGGCTTCTATCCATTTAGTGAAGTAGTCGACAACGACCACTAGATATTTATTTTGGTATGACCCGACTGGGAATGGTCCGAGGAGGTCCATCCCCCATGTGGAGAAGGGCCAGGGCGAGGACAAAGACTTAAGCTCGTTTGGGGGGCTAAGTGCATGTCGGCGTGACGCTGACATTTATCGCATTTCTGGACGTGCTCCTTGGTGTCCTGATGCATGGTCGGCCAGTAATACCCGGCCCTGAGAGCTTTTCTCGCTAGTGATCGGCCGCCAAGGTGTTGACCGTTGATCCCTTCGTGAAGCTCTCGAAGTATCTCGAGTGCTTGCGAGGCGTCGACACATTTAAGGAGAGGAATGGAGAAACCTCGTCGGTACAGTTTGTTCTCGACGATAGTGTACGAGCAGGCTCGTCTTTTGATCGATGAGGCTTCTTTCGCGTCGGATGGAAGTTCGTCCTTCGTGAGGTAGTTATATACCGGGGTTATCCAGCAGTGGTCGTCACCGATGGCGAGCACTTGTAGGGTTTGCGCGCTTTTGTCTATGCTTGGCCTGGATAGGATTTCCTGGATCACCGACTTGTTTCCGCCTTTCTTTCTCGTGCTCGCGAGTTTGGACAACACGTCAGCCCGTGAGTTGTGCTCCCGGGGAATATGCACAACTTCTGCCTTTGAGAATCTTTTCATCTTATCCTTGACGAGCGTGAGGTACTCGGCGAGCACGTCGTTTTTGGCTTGGTAATCGCCGCTAATTTGGGATGCGACGAGTTGGGAGTCGGTGTAGATCTTGACCTCCCGAGCACCCACGTCTTCGGCGAGTCGTAAGCCCGCCAAGAGAGCTTCGTATTCGGCCTGGTTGTTCGACATGGTGAAAGACAAAACTAGGGATACTTCTACGATGAGCCCCTCGTCGTTCTCTAGGATAATGCCGGCTCCGCTCCCCGAGCTGCTCGAGGCGCCATCCACGTAGATGGTCCATTTACTTTCGGTGGGTGTCGGGGAGTTAGAGATTGAGGCCATCTCGGCTACCAAATCGGCCAGCGCCTGAGCTTTCATCGCCTTCCTACCTTCGTATTGTATGTCAAATTCGGATAGCTCGAGGGACCACCTCAACATTCTCCCGGCCATGTCCGGTCGGCTGAGGAGTTGTTTGATGGGTTGATCTGTTCGGAAGACGATGGTATGGGCGAGGAAGTAGTACCTCAGCCTCCTGGCCGCCGTTATTAGGGCCAGCGCGACTTTCTCTATTTGTTGGTATCGCACCTCGGGCCCTTGTAGGGCTTTGCTGGTGAAGTACACGGGCTTCTGTCCGTCTTCAGTTTCTTGGATCTGAGCTGCGCTGACCGCCTCGTTTGAGACGGCCAGGTAGAGATATAGGATCTCGTTATCGCCAGGTCAGGAGAGGATGGGCGGTTTTGAGAGCACTTGCTTAAGGTGGGATAATGCTTGCTCGCATTCCTCGGACCATTCGAAGGTCGCTTCCTTTCGTAGTAACTTAAAAAATGGGAGGGCGTGCTGGGCGGATTTCGCGACGAAGCGGGATAGCGCCGTGAGCATTCCGTTTAATACTTGGATGGATTTTTTATTGTTAGGAGTGAGGAGTTCCGAGAATGCTCGGCATTTATCTGGGTTGGCTTCTATTCCTCGTTCGGTAAAGTAGAAACCGAGGAATTTGCCTGCTCGGACTCCGAAGGTGCATTTCTCTGGGTTAAAGCGCATCTTGCAGGATCTGGCCTACTCGAATACCCGTTCGAGATGTGCGGTGTGATCGGAGTCCTCTCGAGATTTGACGATCATGTCGTCCATGTATACCTCGAGGGTGTCGCCTATCTCTCCTCGGAACACCTTGTTCATCATCCGTTGGTACGTGGCTCCGGCGTTTTTGAGTCCGAAGGGCATTACGTTGTAGTAATAGTTGCCCGATTCGGTCATGAACGCCGTGCACTACTTGTCGCACCTCGCCATCGGGATTTGGTTGTAACCTGAATAAGCATCCATAAACGATAATAATTTATAGCCGGCCGAGTTGTCGACCAGCCTATCAATGTTAGGTAACGGATAAGCATCTTTGGGACATGCCCGGTTAACATCAGTATAATCAACACACATTCTCCATTTTCTATTAGATTCTTTGACTAGTACAACTTTTGAGAGCCAAGTTGAATACTTGGCCTCGGAAATAAAATTTGCCTCTAAGAGGTCTTTTACAGCTTTCTCGGCAGCTTCCGCTTTCTCGGGAGACTGCCGATGCCTATGTTGAACTACTGCCTTTGCGGCAGGATCAATGGAGAGATGGTGGCAGGCGACCTCAGGGTCGAGTCCGGGCATTTCCGCTGCGCTCCAAGCAAACAGGTCGGCGTTGGCTCGGAGACAAGCCACGAGCTGCTTCCTTGGTAGATCTGGGATGCCCTTGCCGATCTTTACTGCTTTGTCGGGGTTGTCGCCCAGTGGGATGAGCTCGAAGTCTCCGTCTGGGATAGGTCGGACGGGGTGAGTTGCCTTCGGTCTCGTCTCTTCGCCGTTCTTCAGCTCTTCTTCCGTGAAACGAGCGTCGAGGTCGACTGAGTTGACGTTTGTTGGTTGATGCTGATCTTCCCGAGGATGCTTATCTTCGGCCCTTGGTTTCTTGTTGGAGCTGGATGGAGGGGCGATTAGTTGCAAGCCCTTTACGGAGACGTTGAAGATCCTTCTGGCGGCTTCGATATCGGCGTTGATGGTGGCTACTCGTCCTCTTTTTGTGTAGAATTTCATCTTTAGATGCACGGTTGAGGGGACGGCAGTGAGTTCGGCCAGGGTAGGCGGCCGATGATGCAGTTATAAAAGGTCTTGCAGTCGATCACCAAGAATCTCGTCTTGACCTGCCTGGAAGCTTCCCCTTCCCCGAAGGTGACGATCAGCTCGACGTAACCCGAAAGTTTGGTGGTTGCCCCGTTGAAACCCTGGAGGTCGGATCCCACATAAGGAGTGAGGTGCGAGTCGTCTAGCTGGAGGGTTTGGAAAAGGTGGGAGTACATGATGTCGACCGAGCTCCCTTCGTCAACTAGGACTCGTCGGACGTCAAAGTTTGCCATCCTTGCTCAGACAAGTAGGGGGATCGTGGCGTTTGGAGCTCCGCCGGGCAGTTCTTCCAAGTAGAAAGTGATCGGGTCTGATTTCCCTTTGAATTTTTGTAGGGTAGGGCCGAGATCCGAGTTGACGCTGATCAACTCGTCGAACTTTCTCTTCACCGAGCTGATGGTGAGGGAGTCGGGGTCCCCGCCGTTGGATATGACCATTGCGGTCGGGAAACCTTCCCACCTGCTGAAGGCGGTTGTCACTCCGACTGAAGGAATGAAGTTTTCTGGTCGGGTGACGGACAGCGCTACTTGTAACGGTCTACTATCTGGGGAGTTGCCTTCGTCAGAATTCCGAGGGGCTTCTCTTCGGGAAGGTTCTCCCTTCTTCGTGTATTTCGACACGCGGCCCTCTTTAATCAGAGTCTCGATGGCGTCTTTCAGATGTATGCATTCGTCAGTTAGATGCCCATGACTCTTGTGGTATTTGCAGTATTTAGACTTGTCGGTCCCCGACCTGGTGGGGTTCGACTTCGGGGGCCTGATGTTAGAGCTCTTGAATTCGGTGCTCTTGCACTCGGCCAGGATTTTCCCGCGTGAGGCGTTCAGGGGAGTATAGTTGCTGAATCGACCAGCGGGTCCTCGGCGCTCTTTGGAATCGCGAGACCTATCATCTTTCCTCTTTTCATGTCCTCGACGTAAAGCCGAGTCATCGAGGTTCGAGCTACGAGCAACATCGTTGCCCCTCGAAGCTTTGATCGCAGCTGCTTCGCCTTCCTCGAAAGCGATGAAGGCTTGGGCTTTGTGGAGGAGGGTGTTCATAGTGTGCACCTTCTCGATTTTTATGGCCTTCTTGAAGTCGCTTCCGGGGAGAAGTCCTCGTTCTAAGAGGTATCTCTTCATGTAATCGTCCGTCTGTACTTGGACGACCTCTTTGTTGAACCTGTCGAGGTAATCTCGAAGGGGCTCGAGGTTTGCTTCCGACTTTGGTTGCCGACGGGAGGCTGTGAAATGGCTCAAAAAGAGTTCTTTGAGCTCGATCCATGAGTGGATGGAGTTGGGTCGAAGGTTCCTGTACCAAGTCATTGCTCCTTTCCTGAGAGTGGTCAGAAAGATGCGGCATTTGATGGATCCCCGGACGACGTGATAATCCATGACGGCTTCGATGCTCTGAATATGGTCGTCAGGGTCAGTTGTTCCGTCGTACTGGTCCAAAACTGGTGGTTTTTCCATCCCCCGAGGAAGGCGAGCTCTTCGGATTTCTTCGGACAAGGGGCTGCGGAAATCATCCTCGTCGCTAGGTCCAGGGGAGGTTGAGTGTCTACCTCGTTTGGACTTCGTCTGTGTTTTGCCCAAATTTTTGCGGTTGTCCTTTGGAGGGGAATGCTCGCGGGGTTTCAACACAGCCTTGGAGGGGCCTCGGTAGTCCTGTTCGGGCGAGAGGCTCCTGGTTTCAGTGGTTTCGGGTCTCTGATTCTTCCTGCTCTTTCGTACTGGAGAGCGGGAATATGATCTCTGACGACGATGCCTGTTCGGCGGGGAGCGCGAAGAGGATGGGGAGCGCCGACGATGCCTCCTCGGTGGTGAGCGCGAGGAAGAGTAGGAACGCGATCGGTAGTGTCTCCGCGGGGGGGAGCGATATCGTCGCTTCCTCTCTAGCTCATGAATGCGGTCACCTTGAAGACGGAGGAGACGGTTTGTCTTCTGCAGTTCTTTGAGCAAGAGGAAGGTGGTGGAGTCGGCTTCCTCGGGGATGTTGTCTTGCTCTTGTTCATCTTCGTAGTGAACTCTCCGTCTCTAGAAGGTATGAGTGAATGAAGAAGCAAACTGCCAGTCTCTGGCGTCAGTTTCGTGCAGGTTCTGGGGCTGCTCGAGACCGTTCTCGGGTTGAGGTTGCCCGTTTCCACCGTTTTGAACCTGTTCGACGTTCTGAAGCTGCTGTCTTCTGTTGGATTGTGAGGCCTCCTGCCTCTGTCCCCTTTGCCAGTCAGTGGTAGGCTGTTGCCCTTCCCGGCGAGGTCGATTCGTCCCCCCAGGGTTGGACTCCTCGATGAGCCGTTGCAGGTGGAAGGGATCAGCGCTTGGGACGTTGGTGTTGTTGTTGTTGTCAGCCATGACGATCGTGAATGGATTAGCTTTGATCTTTGTTAAAGAAGGGGAAGCAAGATTCCCACAGACGGCGCCACTGATCATACCTGATCAGAAGAATCGTCGCTGGCTGCTCGGAATTGGATCTTCTAGGAATGAGAAGGGGGTGTACCTGCAAGGTACTCCAATGTCAAAGTGAGTAGACGAGCAAGGGAGTGCAAGTACAAGCTAAAAGTGAGTAAGAAGTGAATACCTGACCCTCTAGTAAAAGAGGGTATTTATAGCCCCCAGCGCTGGGCTATGATCTCGCTATTGGGTTGGATTTCCAAGCCCAACTAGGAGACTGCCATGTCTCCTGAGCGGAAATATCAGAGGTGCGTGAGTGCCCTCTGTCCTGGTTAACCGCTCCGAAGTTTAAGGGAGACGCGGTCTTTTAGGGGCCACGTTGGCTCCGTATTATTCGGAGGGTCAGATATGAAGGAGCCCTACGAGGAGCAGGGTCCTCGGCAATGAGGGTGCTCGCGGGGGGCACTCGTGCCCGACGCCAGCCAGCTCGCGGGGAGCAACTCTGCCGGGCGTGATATGGTTCACGAGGATGACCCTGCCGAGCATGGTGAAGACGGACATCCTAGACTCAGATGTGGGTCACAGAGGAACTTGGGCCTCTGAGGTTTATTGGGCCGAAACTATGTTGGGCCTAACCTTGGTCCAGTCCAAAACAGTTTCCATAGATAATTAAAGACTATATGAATATTGTGACTTTGGAGAATATGTGTATGAGCAAAGTTCTGTTACATGCCAAGTTCATTTGACAACACAGTTACTACTTACTACCAACTGGACATAAAAGTCTAACACCATTTTGAAACAAGTCACGAACAAAGTTTACTTGAATATTCCAATGCAACAAAAATTACATCAAACTTGCTACCAACTGAGCCTAAATTTTAATACTCTTCTGTCACATGCCATTGCCAATATCTACCACCGGAATCTCGATACCCTTCTGTTACAAGCCATGACACACATCTGCCACCATATTCTGGCGCAGTAGAATCTGTATACTCTTCTGCTGGTAGCCATGTTCAATTTAAAACAGTATTCCCAACTGAACATATACCATAACACCCTTTTAAAACTATTCATCAACAATCTTTGCCACAATATTCTAGTGTAGTTGCGCCTAAACTTCCGCACCAATCTGTTACAAGCTTGCCACAAGTGAAATAAAGACTCTGTATGAATATTCTTTGTCACAATATTTTAGTGTAGCTGAGCCTAAACTTCAACACCAATCTGTTACAAGTTTGCCACATCATTTAAGTGATATAAAGACCCAATACTCATCTTCTGGAAGCCATGACCAACTTCGAGTTGAGTTACCAAATGAGCAACATTCTCTGCAACATTCCAGTGCCATGAGAAATCAATACCCTTCAGTTGGAAGCCATAACCAACTTAGAGCATATTTACCAATTGAGCATCAATGTCCACAACATTTAAGTGCCATGAGAAATCAATTCAAGTACGAAAATGCATGAGGTGCTTTGAAGAATTTCAAAGTTACATATGAAAGAAAAAATTGATAACTCTTCTGTTAAATCAAAGATGGACTTAGGAAAATAGTTCATACTTTTGAGAAAGAACTTGTCCAAATTTCATGCATCGGAGGTATACTCGTGGTTTTACTCTATGTCTTACTAAAGTTTCAATGAAAATAAATTGTAACATAAACCATTTTCTGGTATAAGTACTTCTGAGACAACAAATTGTAAATCACTGTTAAACGTTGCATGGGTTCTTTCAGCAATTTTTTCCTCGCACGTTGTATGGGTTTTCAATACTACTTTTGATACCATGTCAGCTATAACTATTTCATTATGAGCATCAAAACAAAGGAGATCTTGGTGTTGTGAATGGTTCAACAATGTGAAAGTTGAATTTCAGATTTAACTACACACAATTTCAAACAATTAAAAGATAGTAAAGTAAAAGCAACAGACAGAAAACATAATTTTAAGAGATCTTGGTGTTTTGGATGACTTGCTACTTCGGTAGAATTGGCACAACGTCAAGATAAACTCAAAAAATATTAGCTTCACTGCAATTTTATTTTTTATAACATAAGTTAGAGGAAAAAGTGATTAATTGTTTGTTGAAATATATGTAGCAAAATCCTTTGAAACTGCGTACAATTCTTTAAAACTTCTTTAGAGAATTTGATTTTTGTTAGGTAGGAATAATAATAATATACATACATACCATGAAAGTCGAGATTTATTTTTGTTCATTTTTCTATATCACTGAAGTTCTTGGTCAATTCTCTATTTTACATAGCTATCTCCCGTTGGTTGTGGTGTAATTAATTATAGCTAAAACACACATTTAACTGATTCGATCTTTATTGATATTTTTATGCGTAAGTCCCTCTGGTAGATGTTTCTACAGTAACTTTCCATATAGGCACAAAGGGCACCGGAGGGAGATCAAAAAATTCTTATTTAATCTTGAGCAATTCTTATAATGGAGGAGAGAGATAATTTTAGTTTTATTATTTAATTAATAAAAATATATGATTGGTTGTGTGTAAATCCAGGTGTTATAGTTGTGTCCATCTAAGTATTTTCCTTTAATCTTAGTCTTAATCTATCTATTTAAGAGAAATGCTTGCATGGATACCAACCTAAATCCATATTTTTAGGCACAACCAATGAAAAGAGAGAGAATATAAATTTATTTAAATTTTAATTTCATTTTTAATTGGCATCATGGGGTGGTTGAGATAAAAGAGGAGACAAACAATTTTATTTTTAATTTTTAATTAATAAAAAAGATGTGATTGGTTGTGTGTAAGTACAGGTGTTATGGTTGTGTCTATGTAAGTATTTTCCCTACCTTAATATAAATCTAAAGAAGTCATGATGACAATCCTAGCCACATGTCATCTTGATAACAATCCTAACCACATGTCATCTTGATAAAAAATTTAATTACAACCCCTAATTATACAAACTCTATATTAAAATAAATAATAATAATAATATAATATTGAACCACCACTATTAATAATAAGAATAATAATAATATAATATTTAGCTAATATAATAATAATAATAATAATAATAATAATAATAATAATAATAATCTACTTAATATAGATTCTAATAAGTCATGATGGCAACCTTAGCCACATGTCATCTTGATAACAATCCTAACCACATATCATTTTGGTAAGAATTCTAGTTTACACCTCCCCTTTACTAACTATCACACTGGCCCAATTACTTTATTTTTCATAATTTTCCAATAAATCACTAAAAACTCCAAATAATCCAATTAATAATTTAAATTCCAATTAAGTCAAATAATGAAAATTATGGGGTGTTACAACTCTCCCCACTAAAAGAGTTTTCGTCCTCGAAAATATACCTCAAGTAAAGAGCTCGGGATAAGAGTCATTCATCTGACTCTCCATCTCCCAGGTAACATTGCCACCTGCTGGTCCTCCCCATGCTACTTTGACCAATGTTATCTCTTTACCCTGCAGTTGCTTCAACTCCCGATCTTCAATCCTCAAGGGCATTGTCTCAACCATCAGGTTGTCTCTCACATGTACATCATCCACTTGGATTACATGAGAAGGATCCACAATGTATTTCCTCAACTGAGACACATGAAACACATCGTGCAAATTCACAAGTGTCGGCGGTAAAGCAATATACGTTATGCCACCTCTCATACTCTTTCCATAATCTGAAATGGACCAACAAAACGCGGCGTCAACTTCTTTGACACCAACACCATTCATAGGAGTAACTTGCAGAAACACATGATCTCCCTCTCGAAAATCAAGTGTTCTCCTCCTCTTATCATGGTAACTCTTCTGACGACTCTGAGAAGCTTTCATCTTTTCTTGAATCATATTAATCTTTTTTGTATTTTGTTGAACAATCTCTGATCCAGTCTCAACACTCTCACCAGATTCATACCCGCATAATGGAGTCCTACACCTCCTACCATTCAAAGCCTCAAACGGAGCCATACCAATACTCGAATGAAAACTATTATTGTAAGTAAACGCAATTAAAGATAGATAAATATCCCAAGCACCGCCTTTCTCTAACACACAAGCATGCAATAGATCTTCTAAGGACTAAATCGTCCTCTCTGTCTAACCATCAGTATGCAGATGATAAGCAGAACTCAATCTCACCTTAGTACCCAAATCCTTCTGCAAACCTTCCCAGAACTTAGATGTAAATCTTGGATCTCTATCAGACACAATACTCGAAGGAATACCATGTAGACTAACTATCTTCTCAATATACAACTGAGCTAACTTCTCCATCGGATAATCCATTCTCATCGATATAAAGTGAGCAGACTTTGTCAAGCTGTCCATAATAACCCAAATAGCTTCATAAAACTTTACTGTCCTCAGTAAACCAGAAACAAAATCCATAGATATGCTATCTATTTCCACTCAGGAATAAACAACGGTTTTATAACTCCATATGGCTTCTGATGCTTGATCTTTGACTTCTGGCAAGTCAAACAAGAATAAACAAACTCAACAATTTCCTTCTTCATTCCTGGCCACCAAAATAACTTTTTCAAATCGTGATACATCTTGGTAGCTCCAGGATGAATACTTAATCCACTACGGTGTCCTTATTCAAGAATACTCTTCCTAAGCTCAGCAACATCAGGAACACAATCTCGATCACCAAAATTCATTATACCATTCTCATCAATTCGGAAGTCACCTCCTTTGCCTTGGTTGATCAAAGTCAACCAATCGACTAAACCAAAATCAGATTTTTGACCCACTCTAATCTCATCAAGGATACCACTTGTCAATTTCAGCATATCTAATTTAACACTATTAGGAATGCCTTCACTATTAGCTTAAGAAAAATTTAACTAATAAATTAATCATTTACCATTTTTATTATTGAGTGTTTATATACCAAAACTTTTTTGAGTACAAAGTTAGAATGATAGACTAATTTTAAAAAATACATATATAATTCATTGATAAAATTAATATTGTGGTTGAACAACAGTTCAAAATATCAATTTTAATTATATTTAATTTTGTATGCAATATTTATAAAATTTAAAAATTGAGTTAAGTTTTTTTTTTTATTTACAAAAGATAAAACAATTGAGGCTTATGGATGGTTAATATCATAATGTTCATTATGTATTATTTAAACAATATAATAATGCTTAATTATTTTAAAACATCATTACTATTCGGAAGAATACTTAATTATTTTAAAATAGGTTTTTATTTCTCATTTAACTATCTTAATTAATATTTTTAATTAGTAATTCATTTTATTTTTAATTGATGAAAACTAATTAGTTTCTACTCTCATTTTAAATTTATAAATGCATAATATATTACCACAATAAAAAAAATAAAGGACACGTGCAACTGTTGCATATATAAACAAATATGTATTAAAAAACAATAGAATAGTATCGTACGATAAATGAAAAACATAAAAAAAAGCCGTATGTTATTTTTTTTTAATTGACATTATAATTCGTAAGTGATATTTAATATAAATTAAAGTTATTTTTTTATTTATCTAAATTATAGACTAAACAATAAGTAGAAATTTTGAATGCATGTTAAGTAATCTCTTCTTATATGTATTATGAGTCAAATATCTACTAAATAATCAAATGAGTTATTATTACAAGTTCTAATAAATATAAATATATAAGGTTTACACTAATATAAAATATGTTTAAAGTTTTTATATGAGTAATTTTACGAAAAAATATAATATATAATTCAAATGTATTAAATATTATGAAATTGACAAATTATATTAATTATTTTTATAAAATTAATAATAGAAAAAAGATTGTGCACATGCAGTCGAATCTTTTTTTAAAAATGAAAATTGAAATAATTATTTTATTATTTAGCTTTTCGTGTTATATGTTTTTTTGATTATTTAATTCTCTTTGAATATATCTATAAGACTGAAAAATCATTAGACTAATTTTTTTTTTGTTTTATTTTATTATAATTAGTTCATTGATTTAAATTTTTTTTATCATTCTTAATTACTATCTTATTATCTTATGTATAAAGTTATTTAAATGTAATTACTTATTGGGTTAAATAAGTTTTTGGTCCCTATAAATATTGCAATTTCATTTTTAGTCCTTCCTGGATTTTGGCAACGGTTTTAGTTGGTTTTGACAACGGTTTTTTTGTAAAAACCGTTGCCTAAAGGCAGGGAGGGACTAAAAATGAAAACTGCAATATTTATAGGGACCAAAAACTTATTTAACCCTTACTTATTATATACTATATTTCAATTTAATATTGAATTGTTATTAAAATTATTTATGGTCTATAAAATAATTTTATCAACTTATACAAAATAAATAAATAAATAAATAAATATATATATATATATATATATATATATATATATATATATATATATATATATATATATATATATATATATATATATAATTTTATCTAGTGCATAAAAAGCCAAGCCTTAGATTTAATCACCGTCAAATATTTTGACTTTTTTAACCTAATTGCCTAAAAAATAGACCTAATGTTATTTAAATGTGATGTGTTGTTGTATCTTTCTTAAAGATTTCTAGTTGTGTTAAGAAAAGAATATTTAGTAAATGTTTTAGTAAGTAAGACTATCTGAAAAATAATTTTGTAAAAAAAATATTTCCAAACAATTATTAAAAAATATGATTTTAATTAATAAATATTTAATATGATAAATCTCAAATATAATTTTTTATGAAACAAAAAAAACTTCAAATTTAATTGATATTTTAAAATCTAAAAAAATTATAATAAAATAAATTAGAAATATTTTAAAGTTACTTTTGATTATAAAAAGTTGCGGATTATTGCCGGAAAATTACTTATTTTAACTTTGTAAATAGTATATTCATATGGGCTAAAAGGCCCAAAAATACCGTAAATCACAACACAATTTAGGGTTTTGCCATCGTAACTCATATCTATTTAAGCCTTTTTCTCTCTCCTCCTTACATCATTACATTCACAATCTTCTTTCACAGTTCTCTCTCAAAAACTTCACAGCCTATTCCTTGGTACATTTAATTTAGAGTCTCTGATTCAGTGTTTGTACATTGCGGAAACATGGATCTGGATATTTTATGGCATTGATCTTTGTTTAATCACAAGTTATTTCTACATTTAAAGTTTTCCCTTAATCGATGGGGTTTTAAAATCTTTTATCTGAGTTGTTCCTGTACCAAAGATTTTTGAAACCAGTATTCAGTTTTTTTTTTATAAAAATTACCTGTTTTATCCAACCCGTTTAAACAAGTTATTTGAAACCCGTTTTTAAAACTAATTTATATGAAATCCGTTTTAAAAACCAGTTATCCCAACCGTTTTTAAACCTGTTTCCGAACCGGTTTTAATACCAGTTTTCCAAAACCTTTTCATAACCCGGTTTGAAAACCAGTTATCTACCGTTTCATAATCCGTTTGTAAAACCAATTATCCAAAACTGTTGAAATCAGTTATCTAACCAGTTATCCAGAACCGGGTTTGAAAACCAGTTATCCATAATTGTTTCAGAACCCGGTTTGAAAATCAGATATCCAAACAGTTTCAGAACCCGGTTGTAAACAAGGTATCCAGACCTTTTCTTAATCCAACCAGGTATCCATAACTGTTTCTTGACCCGGTTTTTTAAACTAGTTATCCATAACTGTTTCTTGACCCGGTTTTTAAACCAGTTATCCATAACTGTTTCTTGACCCGGTTTTAAAACCAGTTATCCATAACTGTTTCTTGACCCGGTTTTTAAATCAGTTATCCATAACCGTTTCTTGACCCGGTTTTTAAACCAGTTATCCATAACCGTTTCTTGACCTGGTTTCAAAACCAGTTATCCAAACCGTTTCTTAACCCGGTTATAAAACCAGTTATCCAAACCGTTTCTTGACCCATATCTTGGAGGACCTCTAATCTTTTGACCCATATCTCTTAAATGAAGCATTTTTGGCCTTGGCTTGTGAGAGAAAAATTTGTAGAGGATTCAATTTCCTTCAAATTGAGCTTTGGATGGAAAATTTCTGATGTTTCATGTGAAAGTTATGGCTGGTCAAAGTTGGGTTGACTTTCTCCTTAAAAACCCTAATTTAGAAACTTAGGTTTTTGATGATTTTGGAGCTTTTCTTCATGAATCATGATCAACCCTTGATCAAATGATGAATGATACTTCAAAATGAGGATGTTGACAAAAAATCAGGAGTTTTGACTGTACTTTGACCACAGTTGACTTTTAGGTCAAACTGGTCGACTGTTGATCTTTTAAGCAGTTGACTGTGCAATCTTGGGAGTTAGGGCTTGAAAACTGGCCTAGGGATTATTTGGATCATATGATAGGCCATGGGATCTTCTTGAGGTATCAGAACCTGACTTTTCTTTGAGAAAGGCAAAACCCTAGTCGGAGAGATGTTGTTTAGGAGAGTGTATATTCAATCAAGTATTGAGACTTTGATATTCAAATGAGCTTTAGCATGAAAATGTGGTGGGCAAATTTTGGGGTATGACAGCTACCCCTGTTCAATCTTCTTATACCTGAGGATGTAGATTGGCTTGTGTGCCTGTCGGGAATACCCAGGAACTTGGCCTGGCTGAAGCAGGGACTTTTGCCGAAGACGGGCTTAAAGATGCCGTCCAAGTGTTGGAAAAGATGTATGAGACAGGCTTAAAGATGCCATCTGATCTGGATAAATAGGAAAGTCAAAATAAGTCGTACGTTAGACTATATCCGAGCTTGAAGTATGGAGAAGAAGTTGTTGAATGTTAGTCGTGGCAGCACCGTTCGTAGTAGCTGAATTAGACTTTGGAAAGGATGATCGTGTCTACACCGTTTGTGATGATAGAATTAGATCTTCGAAAGTTGATTGTGTCAGTACCGTTCGTAGTAACTGAATTAGACTCTGGAAGGTTGATCATGTCCACACCGTTCGTGATGATGGAATTAGATCTTTGAAAGTCTCTTGATTATCTTTGAACTATTCATGGAGAATACCCGAAACTAAGTATCAGAACTAAATCATTTGTCTTGATTATCTCTGAACTATCTTCGAAGAATACCCTGAAATAATTATCAAAATTAAACCTCTGTTTTGATTATCTCTGAACTATCTCTGGAGAATACCCGGAACTAAGTATCAGAATTAAATCTTGGTTTTGATCATTTTTGAACTATCTCTGAAAGATACCCGGAACTAAGTATCATAATTAAATCTTGGTCTCGATTATCTCTGAACTATCTTTAGAAGATATCCAAAATTAAGTGTCAGAACTAAATCTCTGTCTTGATTATCTCTGAACTATCTTTGGACGATATCCAAAACTGAGTATCAGAATTAAATCTCTGTCTTGATTATCTCTGAACTATCTATGGAGGATATCCAGAACTAAGTATCAGAACTAAATCTCTGTCTTGATTATCTCTGAACTATCTTTGGAAGATATCTAAAATTAAGTATCAGAATTAAATCTCTGTCTTGAATGAGTGTTAGAATTAAATCATTGACTTGATTATCTCTGCACTATATCTAGAAGATATTATTCATTTGGTTTGTAAGAATAGACTGAAAAAGCAGTATTAATTTTATGCAATGTCGTGATGCATGTATTGTAATGTTTATTTTTGAAATGAATGAGAGTGGATAAAGGCTCAAAGTTTATTTGTACCCTTCCCAATCTTCGTGATGTTCTTCGATCTTATGCTCAATTAACTTTGCATTTAAGTTCTAGCAACGCTTGAAGTTGTGACATTGATATTTGATGATGGTTAAAGTACCAGAGGTTTATTTGGACAGGCAGTCATCCTTTTTTGTAATTCTTTTTCTTCTCTTCTTTTTTTTTTCGAGGATTTGTAGTGACCTCTTGTTTGACATTGATTTTGTTATCCCTAACTTTTGCCTGAACTGTTTATTTTGATGTTACAGTCAGCGGGATGTTTCGATTTTTGATAAGTCTCCTTCATAGGTTTTGACTTAACAGCTTTTTCTTTTTGGTGGATATTAACTGCCTGACTTAATGGTTGCGGGAAACCATCATTATTTGTGTAAAAGCGTACTGGCATGACTGAGTTAACTGAGTAACTACCTGCCCCAGGTTATGATCAAAGGTTTTAAATTGTTCAAAAGGGGTTGACGAGGGATTAACATCCTTATATCTCCACTATTTAGGAATTGAAACAATGCCTGTACATCGTCAGCATAGTCCGTTCAAAAGCATACTGTATGAAGTTGCGGTATCATTTTCGTCATCCTCCCTCGAAAGACTTACAGCTTAGCAGGAGTTGAATAAACACAAAACATATGCAAAGTAAATACATAATTTAAAAATGAGTGATAGCGAAATAATTTATTCAAGACAAACATATGCAATGCACTGATGATGATTATTAAAACAGATAATGTCTATCATAAGTCGAATGTTTAAACAAACAGAAAAAGAAATTGTAACTGAAAGTAAAACTAATGATCTTAAAGTCCACCCTTCCTAACCATCCACAGCATTAGAAATCTTGTCGTGATTAGGATGGGAGCAGTGATCACATTAGGAGTCGCAGGAGGTTCGAACTCAATTTCGCCTGCGTCGATCATATCTTGGATCTTATTCTTCAACGGCCAACAATTCTCTGTGTCGTGTCCAGGACTATTAGAATGATATGCGCACCTCGCATTGGGTTTGTAGCTAGGAGAAGAGGTGTTAGGATTCTTAGGAGGATCCCTCAGGGTAACCAAATTTGCCTTTAGCAGATGTTGTAAGGCTTGAGCTAGCGACATATTGATTTTTGTGAATTGACGCCTGGGTGGGTCTTGTTTGTTTTGACGACCTTGTTGAGGCGCCAGTGTGGAGATCATAACTGCCCCAATAGATTGGTCATGGTTTCTCCTTTTCTGCCCATACATAGCATTGGAATAAGTCTTCCCATTGAAATGCTTCTTTGTAGCACCTGAGGATGTAGCCACTTGATCTTACCACTTCGAATGCCACTCTCGACACGTTCCCCAATCAGTATGAGTTCAGTGAATCCAGATGATGAACTTCCCAGTAAATAACTATAGAAAGGACCGGTCAGCGTACTCACAAACATATCGACCAATTCCCTGTTAGTCAACGGAGGTTGAACTCTGCCAGCCAAATCTCTCAATTTTTGAGCATACTCTTTGAAACTTTCATTAGAGCCCATAGACATGCTTTGTAGTTGCATGCGAGTTGGTGCGAGGTCGGAATTGTATTGGTATTGCTTATAGAAAGCAACAACCAAATCTTCCCAGGTACGGATGTGAGTACCTTCCAGTTGATAGTACCATTCGAGTTGAGTTCCAAGTAAGCTCTCTTGAAAAAAGTGGATCCATAGCTTCTTGTCAGCAGTATGAGGTTGAATCTTCCTCACATATGATTTCAAATGCAGCTTGGGACAGGAAACTCCGTCATACTTGGCAAAGGTAGGAGTCTTGAACTTGGGAGGGATAACAACTCTAGAGATGAGTCCTAGATCTTCAAAATCCAGTCCAGGTACCTTCTGAATTTCCATGGCTTTCATGCGTTCCTCCAATAACTTGTATTTGTCATCAGGATGTTCGTTCTCATGGTAATAATAATCTTCTTCTTCTTCAGAAGGCTTGGCAGCATCATGGTTACTTTTTTCCTCAGTCTTGATACTAGCATCATCATCTTGCTCATCTTCGTCACTGTCTTCAGAGGCTTCGGCATCCCTGAGTTGCAAGATCGGTCTAAGCCTTTTCCCCAGAGTCTTCTTGCCTTTCTTCTTCTTTTTAGTTAGCATGGTTTTCAGCTCTTCTTGCCCCTTGGACAAATTCAGAATCAAGGCTTGAAATTCAGCATTTTGAGCTTGGAGATCTTTAACTGATTGTTCGAGATTCATGATACTGAAATAAACAACGAGGAGGTGAGAAACCTGTGGTAGAAACCTGTAATGCGATGTTATGAATGTGGATGCAATGTTTTCAAGGATCTTTAAGGAATATAGTTAGCACATTTAGAGAATGATTTGGTCGCATATTTGTTTGAAGAATTCTGACTCTTGTCTTTGAACGTCCTTCTTTGAGAATCAAGCTCACCATATCGAGTGGGTCATTGCCTCTGATTCGGGATACTTCCAAATATGGCTAGAGGAAAATAAATCCTCTTGCCCCTTGATAGGTACTAAGTCTCTGAATTGGAAGGTATGTGGCCAGAGGAAAATAAATCCTCTTGCCCCTTGATTAGGAATTCGGTCCTTGATAAGAGTACCTGAAATTGTGTGCCCTAAATCCCTAAGATCCTTGAAAGGGTTAGTAAACATGCAATGTTATGATGTCATGATGTCATGATGTTATGCGGATGCAATGCATCAGGCAAAACGTAAGGTGATAAGGACAAACAAGTCCTACTGTAGCGGGGAAAATCTGATATCGAAGCCATGGGATTGACTCGAATCAATATTCCGTTTGAAATCGCCACCGCGCTTTATTTTTTCAAAGGAAAAGGGAAAAGAACGAAAAACCCAAAGTTTTGTTTTTAAAACAAGAAAGAGATCTCAGGTACGGGTGTTGATTATATAAGGGGAAGGTTTTAAGTACCCCTCATATCTGTGGTACTCCACAGGAACCTTTTTGAAAATCTGTGTCGTGTGTGCTAAAAAAGGGTTTGTTTTATTTTTAAAATAAGCTCGGCAAGACGTTAAGCCTTAGGCCTACATACCTCCTCGGTGCAATGGAGAAGTCAGAGCTAATGTAGTTCCGCTTAAAAGGGAAAACATTTTTAAAACGAATAAACACTTTATCGTCGTTGGAGAGAAATACTCAGCCATTGATCTTGAGCATGAGAACAAACGAGTTCTTTGCATCGCTAATGAAAGAAGGGCTCCAACTCGGATAAAATCGACGAGTATGCCACTAGCTCTCTCACGCGGAAAAGATCTCATTATATCAATCAATTTCAAAATCATGGGGTATAACCACTCGTTTCGACAATTAACAGTGTCTAAACTTTTGAAGAAAAAGAGGAAAAGGCCACTAAGGGCAAAAGATATTTTTTAAGAAAAAGGCTTTGAAAAGGTTTGCAAACATAAGAAAGTTTTTGAAAAAGGGAGAAGATTTTGAAAATTTAAGAATGGGAGGAGATGAAGAGACTATCCTATTGCGTAAAATAAAAGCTAAGGAAAGAAACGGTCTAACCGAAATAAGAAGCCAACACTTGACATTGTGAGTCAAGGTAGATTTCCCATCCTTTGGAATATCAATACTAAACCAACATTATCACTTGGGGATCCAGATGAACTTATTATCTTAGCACCATTTCGCATTAAGCACATTAAAATTCTGACGGACATCGGGCAGAGTAACGGCTGTTTTCGGGTAAAATCCTTATATCAATGCCTTGGAATTAACCATCAAGGGCTTTCAAGGAAATACCTGCACAAATAAACAGACAACAATCCAATGCCAGACAGACAGAATAACAGCAGAGTAACAACAGAGTAAGGGTCCAGAGGTCCTAAGTCCATAAGTCCGAATCTCCAAAATGCTCAGGATAGTAACCAATAGTCCGAAAGAGAGCCTTAAGTGTTTTTTAGATTTTTGTTGTTTATTAGTGTTTTAGCATAAAAGTAAAGTATGGTCCAAGTGGACAAAAGAAAAATAGCAGAAACATATACATATGTCCAAGTGGACAAAGAGAAAATAGCGGAATATAAACGTCCAAATGGACAAAGGAAAAATAGCGGAATGTAAATATGATGAAATGATAGAATAAAGCGATAAAGCGAGAAATATAAAGAGCAATATAATAGAAGTACGAAAATTAAAGTCAATTGTTAAATGTTAAAGATAACCATCTTGAAACTTGTCAAGTATGTTATCAAAGTTAGTAATAAAGATCGATGGTGAGTGGAGGATGTACTCGGATTTAAATTCAATGAACATTTATCAGAAGCTTGATAAAATCATAGCGACTACACGATAAATTTCCATAAGTCTTAAATCAACCGCATACAATTCTCTTCCATGTTTGATCTTTTTATTCGGGACACAAAATATTGCGCTATGTTAAGCAGATCGCCAAGTGATTTATGTAGAAATCACCCTACAACGAGGCCGGTCAAAACTTTATGTGCTAATGCATGCGAGAGAAATGATATGTAGATCATTCTCCGAAAGCAATACCGCACGAAAAGAAAATAGGTAACGATCTAGTCTTTACTAAGAATCCATAAGAACTCTCAAAGTATTAAGACTTTCATCGATCAAAAGAAAAAAAGAAATAAAAGATGGAACCACATTCAAAAGCTCCTTCCATCTCTAAGTTCAATCACTTAATATTGCGGATTCGGATTTTCATCCTATCGACGCCCTAAGTCCATTGATATTAAAGAGGAATTAGGCCTCTAATTTATGATTCAAAGAAAAATATGAATGGAGTAGAAGAAGAGAGATATATGCAAAATAATCACAAACTTTCACCAAATGGTTCATCAAGCATTAAATCAAAAAGAAAATTAAAACATATTTTTGGTATTTTGGTATATAATAAAAAACTAATACTAATAAATTTATGTTTTTGTATTTTTGAATATATTTGAAAGAAACTAAAAAAGAGAAAATCAAATGGAAAATATTGAAAGAAAATGAGCTTAAAACAATTAAAAAGATTCTAGGCTACCAATTGTTTGCAGGCCCAAAACCACATTGAGATTGCCAAGGGAGGTGCTGATGGTAGATAGGGTGCAAGGAGAAATCGGATTGGGCTAATTTTGCTCCAAGCCCAAAGCTCATTAAAACCACAAAACCTAAAAGATGATGAGAACATGGTCGGCCTCTATCTTTCTGATATCACACTCAAATTCTTCTTCCTCGGCTTCTATTCAACGATAATACTCTCTTTTCAAAATACTCTGTTCTTCAAACAACAACAATGATGACCCGCCTCTCTCGATGCTTCCTCGGTTCTTCCATCGAACAAAACAGAAACACCGTATAGATTAAAGCCGCGGATCTGCAGATTTTCGACGGTGATGATTATGTGCGAAGAATCAGTGCCATCGCGATGCAAATTCGGTGATATTGTGGTGATTTTGGTTGTGTAAGGTTTTGAAGGTCAGTTCAGATTTGTGAGTGATGAAGGATCGGATGAATTAGTGATGATGCTAATGAACTGAAGGTTGCATATGGTGAGTAAATCGGTTTCGATTTGGATTTGTCTGCGAGTTGATTGATTATTGAAGGTGGCGTCAGTTTTTTTTTTGAAGATGTGTTATGGTTTTGCAGGTTTATTGATGGATTGAAGGTTGGTTTTGATGAAAATTGATGTTATATGAAGCTGTTGAAGGTTCATAAGTGATGAATTGATGATTGATTGAGAAGTTTCAGTGAAGAAATTTGGTTAAAAGGTTGTGCGATGAAGGAAGAGAGTTTGGAGATGGTTGTTTGGTTCGGTGAAGAAGATTTGAAGGTTTGGATGGTTAGTGTATGGAGCGGTGAGTTCAGTTTGTGGTGATGGTGATTTACACAGTGCTGGTTAAAGTTTGTGTGATTTGATATTTGGAGGAAGTTTCAAACCAATTTGGCAGAGTAACGATACAATTTTCTTCCTCCCCTTTTCTGTGTAGATCAAGGTCTTATTTATAGGAGAGATTGAGTGAGGGTAGAATAGAGATTTGAGTGAGGATCAAGGGAAACTCGTGGGAAGCAAACGTGAAGAATGATGAGCTGGTGATATGGTGATGAAAGCATGAATGATTTTGGAGATTCTAGAAGCGTATATGGAATGTATTGACTGTGTATTGTACTGATTTTTGTGTTGCTGAGTTTTTCGTGTGAGACTTTGTTGGTGGGGTCCCTACAATCTCAACTTGGCTCATGGCTCATGGCTCATGGCTTCAAGTAAACATATTCAAAATGGCTTGGAGACTTCAAAGCTTGACTTCAAAGCTTGGACTTGGACACAAGTATGGAATGGATCTTGGACCAATAATAAATGGGCTTTTGCAAACTAGAATTAATTGGACCCAAGTGAACCTCCCTTTTAATATTGCACCTATTAAAACAAACAAATAACAAAATAATATGATAAAAAGATGATTTATTAATTTTAATTCAAAATTCAAATTAAACTTAAAATGAATTAAGAATTAAAATTATAAATCTAAAAGTGTTAATAAAAATCAATGGAAAATGCTATTAAATAAGAAACTCTAATAAAGCACGCAAAATGAACGCATACATATATTTTTTTTATTTTTTAGATGAAATGCGAATAGACACATAAAAGCGGGTCAAAAATTGGGGTATGACAGATGCCCCTATTTAAGTTTCTTCTATCCGGAGATATGAAGATTGTAAATCTTCGTCTCGACGTGATTGAAGAGACTTAAATACAAAATACACAATTTTTGACCCTGCGATGCCATGCAATGATTATGAATGCATATGATTTCCACAAGAGGGAAACAGGACACCACTGGGGAGGAAAAGGAAATCCAATGGGGAAAACAAATGTCTTGCGGGAAAAAATCCACTGGGGAAGACAAAACTTTGTTGGCAAGACGAAACTTTGGTGGGAAAAGAAACTTCTCTGGGGAAAACATTTCGCACCAGAGAGGTTTAAAGCATCACCTTTCGCTGGAGATGAGAAAGGGGGCATCCTCTTTCACTGGGGATGAGAAAATATGTACCCTGAATCAGAATGCCAATCTTCCGTTTAACAGAAAACACACCATCGTACCACTGATGATATGAAGAGATGTATCGCTGTAATACTGACGATAACATATACCAACGTTCCACTGAAGGTATGCTACCAACTCAATAGAAGAAAATCGAATCACCGCCTCAATAGTTGACAAAAAGCTACCAACTCAATAGTTGAAGGTAGAGACAAATTGAATAACCGCCTCAATGGTTGACGATAAGCTACCAACTCAATAGTTGAAGGTAGAAGAAAATTGATTTATCGCCTCAATGGTTGACGATAAGCTGCTGAGAACAATAAGTTGCCGCTAAGAATAGGGATCAACTTCTTCAAGGACATGGCTTGAGAAAAGGAACTGGATGCAAACTGTCACTTCTGATGAAGGGACTTACCATTTGCTGACTTTGCTGAGGAATCTTTAAGCAAAACGAACTGTCTTCGTGAAGAAGGCTGCCATTCGTTATCTCAAAGGGAACAAACTGTCTTCTGCTGAAAGAGACTGCCATTTGCCGACCCTGTCGAGAAATCCTCAAGCGGAAAGAACTGTCTTCTGCTTAAAGAGACTGCCATTCGTTGACCCATCTTAGGAAAAAATGAGCAAACTATCTTCTAATGGAGGAGACTGCCATTTGCTGACTTTAAAATTAGAATTCTTAAACAAACTGTCTTCATGAAGAAGACTGCCATCCGTTATCTCAAAGGGAACAAACTGTCTTCTGCTGAAAGAGACTGCCATTTGCCGACCCTGTCTAGAAATCCTTAAGTGGAACAAACTGTCTTCTGCTGAAAGAGACTGCCATTCGTTGACCCATCTTAGGAAAAAGTGAGCAAATTGTCTTCTAATGGAGGAGACCGCCATTTGCTGACTTTAAAGTAAGAATTCTTAAACGAACTGTCTTCATGAAGAAGACTGCCATCCGTTATCTCAAAGGGAACAAACTGTCTTCTGCTGAAAGAGACTGCCATTTGCCGACCCTGTCAAGAAATCCTTAAGTGGAACGAACTATCTTCTGCTGAAAGAGACTGCCATTCGTTGACCCATCTTAGGAAAAAGTGAGCAAACTGTCTTCTAATGGAGGAGACCGCCATTTGCTGACTTTGGTGGGGAACTTTGAAAGCGGACAAGCTATTTTCTGGAGAAGATTGTCAACTGTCGACCTGCTTGGGAAGTCCAAAAGTGGACAGACTATCTTCCGGAGAAGATTGTCGTCTACTAACCCGTTGGGAATAACAAAAGTAGTGAACAAACTTACTCTTTGAGGGAGATTTTTGCTTGCTTTGAAGATAAGATTGATATGTGGAGACGTACAAACTTGCTCAATTAAAGAGGCTTGTTGTCAGCCAAAACATGATGGGGATAACATAAGTTGCTTAAAGTCAAAACCTGCCCCTTGCTTTCAAGCACAAATTCCAAGGGAGTGCAATAACAACACTGCTGGAAAATAAATATTTCAAGTCTCTGATAAGAACATCAATCACAAATGAATTTTCCATTGTTGAGGAAAGAAGAAATCCTCAAGAGGTGCAAAATAAATGCCTTCTCAATCTAGGTTTCCCAGCCTAGAGAGGTTCAAAATAGTATTGCAAGAGACCAAAGTTCAACTCCAAGAACAAACTGGATAGAAACGGTCAAACAAAGCTTTGCCCCTTGAGGAATAAAATCAACTGGGGATTAATCAATCTCTGTGAGGAATTTACAGATCATCTTCTTCTTATCAAAAAGATTGGACAACACATCAAGCTCTATTATGGGAAATCAGGGAAAATTTCTTTGGAGAAAATCACCATTCCGAACTTGCAGAGGAACTAAGAAGTTAACATCAAAGCAAACAAGTTAACATGCGGGGGATTTTAGTTCAAAACTCAACACAAGGTGAGAAAGAAAACCCAACAGTCAACCGTTGTCTCAAAACTTCTTGGTAAAGAGTGACATACTCTGGATTGATCATGGCAACAACCTTTGTACTTCAAGCTAATGAGGTGATCAAGGTAACTTCGGATTCACAACTTGCCCCAGATTACATGGTCTATGAAAGGAAACTACCTCAAAAAGGTTCATAGAGATCCTTGGCGTCATGCAGACTTGGAATAATCTGCCCCAGATCAACAAATTTTTGGAGAGATTTGTCAAATCTCGACTTAGCTGCCCCAGATTGACTAAACTTGGCACATTCTTTTACTCGACAAAGTCTTCAAGATTTTCCCCATGATGGTAATCAAACTTGCAAAAGCATTATACTGGGAAAACAACATGCCCCTGGCAAAGTTTTAGTTTTCTACTGATAATCAGATGTAAACTTTCTGGATGTCAAACAAATGTTTACAAGCAGAAAAGTGTTTATTCTGAGAATGATAATGAAAATGCAACAATTATGTAAGTCTTGAAGTTTTTTAAAAAGATGTCGCAAAACCTTGTGAATGAATCACTAGTTAAGAGATGACATTGATTTTTTGTATGCATATGATACCAACACAAGTTTTCAGCATAACCGATAGGAGTCAGGAACGCTTTCTTGTTTAAGTATGCTTTCGAAATAAACCTTGGTTCAATTAGGACTTTTGAGGGTTGTAACGTGGCCTGGTTCACGGTTTTCAGAAAAAAAAAAGATTTTTAGGCTCAAAGTTTATTTAGCCCACCCCATCTTCGTGATGTTCTCCAGTCCTATGTTCAGTTAACTTAACACAAGTATTCATCTCTCAAAAGGATTTTGTGCCATTAGGGACCTAATGAAGCTTTCTTGGAGTAGCAGTCACCCTTTTGTCTTCATTTTTGTATTCACACAGATTTGTTCATTTTTTAGGACTTTTGCTTTGTAGTCCTTTCTTTTCACTTTTCACTTTTTTTTTATTTTCCCTAACTTTTGCCTGGACTGATTCTTTTGAATTGGTCGTCCAGCGGGATGCTCTAACTTTTGCCTAAGTCAATTATTTTCAAGTTTCTGACTTAGCGAGCTTTTTTTTTCTTTCTTTTTTTTATTCTTTTGATTTGAACAAATTGTGTGACATTGACTTTGTCTTGACTTGTTGAGAGGGTTGTGACTGCCTCATTCTTTGGCGGATGGAGGATAACCATTGTGGTTTCACATTTCCATGCCTTTTGATACGCGGTGGAATAACCATTGTGGTTTTCCATGCTCCAACCATTGATGTGGATATGACATGCTTGACCTTTGGATGCACAATCCTTTTTGAAATATGAACACTTGGTCAAATCAACTGAACACTACCCTGCCCCAGGTTAAAAATTAGGGTTTTTTCATTTAGAAAAGAAACTCCTACTTCAAGGCTCAAAGGGGTTGACAAGGGATTATCTTCCTTATATCTCCGGTGTTTGGGAATTTGAAACAATGCCTGTACATCATCAGCAGGGTCTTATTCAAAAGCATACAACCAGAAATTTTGCGTTTTCAGATCATCATCCTCCCTCCAATCTTCGCCTAAGCGAAATTTTGGCAAAAGCAATTGGTATCATAATGCATAAAAACAAATAAACATGAGTGAAACGAATGGATTACTTCAAGACAAACATTATCATTGCATTAGCATTAACATTCAAAAATAAACAAGTTTCTACATGCAAACAATGCATTGAAAAACAAGAAATATTACAAATGGAAATCAATAAGAATACTAAAAACTGAGAAAACTCTCTCCATCTGGGCATATGCTGAACGAAACATCTTTCGAGCTTCACCTACCATCAATAGTGATTCAATCATGCTTTGGCAAAGAATTGGCTTGAACATCATAACCAACATCTTGGAAAGTCAAAATACCAGCATGGATTAATCTTTGAACTTCATTTTTTAGAGGCCAACAATTATCTAAGTCATGTCCAGGAGCATTCTGATGAAAAGCACAAGTGACATTAGCATTGTACCACCAAGGAATCTTCTCTGGAATTGGAGGTGGTGACCTTGTCTGAACCAAATTCTTATGAATTAGAGCAGGGAACAATTCTGCGTAAGTCATGGGGATAGGATCGAAATTCCCCTTTTGAGGTTGATTTTGCTCGTTCGGTGGAGAATCTTGTTGACGAGTACTCTGCTGATAATCTGGGATTGCATGAACTGAATTGGATACAGGAATGACATAGGAAACATGCTGATGTTGGTGATGATTGTTTCATCCCCTGATTCTCTTCTTTGAAAAGTCATTACCAAACTTCTTCACACTACCAGCTGAGTTACCTTTGTTAGAACAAGATTTGTTCTGATCAATTATCTTAGTTTTGATGATAACAATAATATGAATTTTGCTCAAGATAATATGGTACTCTAATCCAATGCAATTTCCCTTTCAGGAAATATATAAGGAGTACGCATAATTCAGCGCTCAGAAGCTTTGTCTCAAAGGGTTCAGCATGCAACATCAGAACATGGTCTGGCAAGACATCAGAAGATGGTCGAAGCAGAATCAGAACATGGGTCTATGGAAGCATCAGAAGAACAAGAGAACAGAAGCACTGAAGTTCTGATGGTATCACGCTCAGAAGCACTTCAAGGTCAGAAGATCAGAAGATGCTATGCACCAAGCTGTTTGACTCTGATGATATTCAAACGTTGTATTCACAAACATCAGATCAGAAGAAAGTACAAGTGGCAAGCTACGCTGACTGACAAAAGGAACGTTAAAAGCTACTAAAGGCTACGTCAGTAGACACAGCGTGAACAAGGCTCGAGGTAGTTGACAAAAGCGTATAACATTAAATGCGATGCTGTACGGAACACGCAAAGCATTAAATGCACTCAACGGTCATCTTCTCCAACGCCTATAAATATGAAGTTCTGATGAGAAGCAAGGTTAACGATTCTGCACCAAAACAACTCATATTAAACTTGCTGAAACGCTGTTCAAATTCAAAGCTCAGAATCTTCATCTTCATCAAAGCTCACTACATTGCTGTTGTAATATATTAGTGAGATTAAGCTTAAACGATTAAGAGAAATATCACAGTTTGTGATTATCGCTTTTAAGAAGCATTTGTAATACTCTTAGAATTGATTACATTAAGTTGTAAGGAACTAGAGTGATCGTGTGGATCAGAATACTCTAGGAAGTCTTAGAAGTTATCTAAGCAGATTGTAACTAGAGTGATCGTGTGGATCAGTATACTCTAGAAAAGTCTTAGAGGGTATCTAAGCAGTTGTTCCTGGAGTGATCAGTGTGTGATCAGAAGACTCTGGAAGACTTAGTTGCTGACTAAGTGGAGAACCATTGTAATCCGTGCGATTAGTGGATTAAATCCTCAGTTGAGGTAAATCATCTCTGCGGGGGTGGACTGGAGTAGTTTAGTTAACAACGAACCAGGATAAAAATAACTGTGCAATTTATTTTTATCTGTCAAGTTTTTAAAGCTACACTTATTCAAACCCCCCCTTTCTAAGTGTTTTTCTATCCTTCAATTGGCATCAGAGCGCCGGTTCTAAGGTGCAAGCACTTAACCGTGTTTAGAAAAGATTCAGGAAGAGAAAAACGCTTCAGTAAAAGATGGTTGATGAAAGTGAAAAGTCTACACCTGCATCTACATCTGGCTCTGCTGAGCAATACAACGGTAACAATGGTTATACTAGACCGCCGGTATTTGATGGTGAAAACTTTGAATACTGGAAAGATAAACTGGAAAGTTACTTTCTTGGTCTAGATGGTGATCTATGGGATCTTCTGATGGATGGTTACAAACATCCAGTGAATACCAGAGGCGTAAAGCTGACAAGGCAAGAAATGAATGATGATCAGAAAAAGCTTTTCAGGAATCATCATAAATGCAGAACTGTTTTGCTGAATGCTATCTCTCATGCTGAGTATGAGAAGATATCTAACAGGGAAACGGCCTATGACATATATGAGTCCTTGAAAATGACTCATGAAGGAAATGCTCAAGTCAAGGAGACTAAAGCTCTAGCTTTAATCCAGAAGTATGAAGCCTTCAAGATGGAGGATGATGAAGACATTGAAAAGATGTTTTCAAGATTTCAAACTCTTACTGCTGGATTGAGAGTTCTTGACAAGGGATACACCAAGGCTGATCACGTAAAGAAGATCATCAGAAGCTTACCCAGAAGATGGGGTCCTATGGTGACTGCATTCAAGATTGCAAAGAATCTGAATGAAGTTTCTCTGGAAGAGCTTATCAGTGCCTTGAGAAGTCATGAAATAGAGCTGGACGCAAATGAGCCTCAAAAGAAAGGTAAGTCTATTGCATTAAAATCCAATATCAAGAAATGCACTAACGTTTTTCAGGCTAGAGAAGAAGATCCTGAAGAATCAGAATCTGAAGAAGAAGATGAACTGTCCCTGATCTCCAGAAGGCTAAATCAACTCTGGAAGACCAAGCAAAGGAAGTTCAGAGGCTTCAGAAGTTCAAAGAAATTTGAACGTGGAGAATCTTCTGATGACAGAAGATTTGACAAGAAGAAGGTCATGTGCTATGAATGCAATGAGCCTGGACACTTCAAGAATGAATGTCCAAAACTTCAGAAGGAAAATCCCAAGAAGAAGTTTCATAAGAAGAAAGGTCTTATGGCAACCTGGGATGAGTCAGAAGATGATTCAGACTCTGAAGATGAGCAGGCTAACTGTGCGCTGATGGCGACAGAAGATGACGGATCAGAATCTACATCAGAATCAGATTCTGAAGAGGTATTTTCTGAACTTACTAGAGATGAGTTAGTTTCCGGTTTAACTGAACTTCTGGAACTCAAGTCTCAGATTAGTCTCAAATACAAAAAGCTGAAAAAGCTATTTGAATTTGAAACAAAGAAGCTTGAGTTGGAGAATTCTGAATTAAAAGAAAAACTTTTAAAATTATCCAATAATGTTGGATCTCCTTCTGATTCAGAAAAATCCACTCCTAGTCTAAACCATATTCTGAAAGAATATGATTTAAGTTTCAGGAAGTTCTTATCTAGAAGTATTGGCAGAAGTCAGCTAGCTTCTATGATATATGCTGTGTCTGGAAACAAAAGAGTTGGCATTGGTTTTGAGGGTGAAACCCCATACAAACTTGAACCTGTTGATGAAATGAAATTCACATACAAGCCATTGTATGATCAGTCCAAGTATGGCCACTCCCATGATATTAGGCACACTTCACATGCTCAAAGTTTTCACATAACACACACCAAAAGGCATGTGACACAACCTAGGAAATATCATGAAACTCACATTAAAAATTATCATGTTGTTCCTCCTATTGCTTACAATGTTAAACCTAAGTTCAATCAGAACTTGAGGAGAACTAACAAGAAAGGACCCAAGAAAATGTGGGTACCTAAGGATAAGATTATTCCTATTGCAGATATCCTTGACTGCAAAAAGGACAAAGCACAACATGTCATGGTACCTGGACTCTGGATGCTCACGACACATGACAGGAAGAAGGTCTATGTTCCAAGACCTGGTGCTTAAGTCTGGAGGAGAAGTCAAGTTTGGAGGAGATCAGAAGGGCAAGATAATTGGCTCTGGAACTATAAAGTCTGGTAACTCTCCTTCCATTTCTAATGTACTTCTTGTAGAAGGATTAACACATAACCTCTTATCTATTAGTCAATTGAGTGACAATGGTTATGATATAATATTTAATCAAGAGTCTTGCAAGGCTGTAAATCAGAAGGATGGCTCAATCCTATTTACAGGCAAGAGGAAGAACAACATTTATAAGACAGATCTGCAAGATCTTATGAGTCAGAAGGTGACTTGTCTTATGTCTGTTTCTGAAGAGCAGTGGGTCTGGCACAGAAGATTAAGTCATGCTAGTTTGAGAAAGATTTCTCAGATTAACAAACTGAATCTGGTCAGAGGACTCCCTAATCTGAAATTCAAATCAGATGCTCTTTGTGAAGCATGTCAGAAGGGCAAGTTCTCCAAACCTGCATTCAAGTCCAAGAATGTTGTTTCTACCTCAAGGCCATTAGAACTCTTGCACATTGATCTGTTTGGCCCAGTCAAAACAGCATCTGTCAGAGGGAAGAAATATGGATTAGTCATCGTAGATGATTATAGCCGCTGGACGTGGGTAAAATTCTTGAAACACAAGGATGAGACTCATTCAGTGTTCTTTGATTTCTGCATTCAGATTCAATCTGAAAAAGAGTGTAAAATCATAAAGGTCAGAAGTGATCATGGTGGTGAATTTGAGAACAGATCCTTTGAAGAATTCTTCAAAGAAAATGGTATTGCCCATGATTTCTCTTGTCCTAGAACTCCACAGCAAAATGGAGTTGTAGAACGAAAGAATAGGACTCTGCAAGAAATGGCCAGAACCATGATCAATGAAACCAATATGGCTAAGCATTTCTGGGCAGAAGCAATAAACACCGCATGCTATATTCAGAATAGAATCTCTATCAGACCTATTCTAAATAAGACTCCTTATGAATTGTGGAAGAATAGAAAGCCCAACATTTCATATTTCCATCCTTTTGGATGTGTATGCTTTATTCTGAACACTAAAGATCATCTTGGTAAGTTTGATTCCAAAGCACAAAAATGTTTCCTTCTTGGATATTCTGAACGCTCAAAAGGCTACAGAGTATACAATACTGAAACATTGATTGTAGAAGAATCAATCAATATCAGGTTTGATGATAAGCTTGGTTCTGAAAAACCAAAGCAGTTTGATAATTTTGCAGATTGGGATATTGATATATCAGAAGTTGTTGAGCCAAGAAGCAACGCATCAGAAGCAGAGCTTCTCAGAAGCAAAGAATCTGAAGATCAAGTATCAGCTTCTCTGGAGGATCTAAGCATTTCTGAAGAACCATCTGTCAGAAGATCATCCAGACTCATCTCTGGTCATTCAGAAGATGTCATTCTTGGAAAGAAGGATGATCCAATCAGAACAAGAGCATTCCTTAAGAACAATGCAGACTGTCAATTAGGTCTTGTATCTTTGATCGAGCCAACTTCTGTTGATCATGCTCTAGAAGATCCAGACTGGATAATTGCTATGCAAGAAGAACTGAATCAGTTTACAAGGAATGATGTTTGGGATCTTGTTCCTAGACCAGATGGATTCAATATAATCGGTACAAAATGGGTCTTCAGAAACAAGCTCAGTGAGAAAGGTGAAGTGGTAAGGAACAAAGCCAGACTGGTGGCTCAGGGTTATAGTCAGCAAGAAGGGATTGACTATACAGAAACCTTTGCACCAGTGGCCAGGTTAGAATCTATTCGTCTATTAATTTCATTTGCCACTCAACATAACATCACTCTCTATCAAATGGATGTTAAGAGTGCCTTCTTAAATGGTTATATAGATGAAGAAGTTTATGTCCATCAACCTCCTGGTTTTGAAGACTCTCTGTCTCCTAATCATGTTTTTAAACTAAAGAAATCATTGTATGGATTGAAACAGGCTCCCAGAGCTTGGTATGAACGCTTAAGTTCTTTCCTTCTGGATAATGGTTTCACTAGAGGAAAAGTGGACACTACTCTCTTTTGTAAAACCTTTAAAAGGGATATTTTAATTTGTCAAATATATGTAGATGATATTATTTTTGGAACATCTAATGCTACACTTGGAAAGGAGTTTGCTGAGTCTATGCAGGCTGAGTTTGAAATGAGCATGATGGGAGAACTCAAGTATTTCCTTGGAATACAAATAAATCAAACATCAGAAGGAACGTATGTTCACCAAACCAAGTATGTGAAGGAACTTCTGAAGAAGTTTAATCTTCTAGACTGCAAAGAAGCCAAAACTCCTATGCATCCAACATGCATCCTAGGTAAGGATGAGGTAAGTAAGAAGGTAGATCAGAAGTTATACAGAGGTATGATTGGATCTCTTCTATATCTGACTGCTTCTAGACCTGACATTCTGTTCAGTGTTTGTTTGTGTGCTAGATTCCAATCAGATCCTAGAGAATCTCATTTAACTGCTGTTAAGAGAATTCTAAGGTATCTGAAAGGTACTACTAATGTTGGTTTAGTTTACAGAAAATCTAAAGAATACAACTTAGTAGGATTCTGCGATGCTGACTATGCTGGAGACAGAATTGAAAGAAAGAGTACTTCAGGAAGTTGCCAATTTCTTGGAAGTCACTTGATCTCCTGGTATAGCAAGAAGCAAGCAACTATTGCTCTATCAACGACAGAAGCAGAATATGTCGCTGCTGTTGGTTGCAGTACACAGATGCTCTGGATGAAGAGTCAGCTGGAAGATTATCAGATATTTGAGAGTAACATTCCTATATTCTGTGATAATACTTCTGCTATATGTTTATCTAAGAATCCTATTCTTCATTCAAAGGCTAAACATATTGAGATTAAACATCATTTCATAAGGGACTATGTTCAGAAGGGTGTTTTATCTTTAAACTTTGTGGATACAGACCATCAATGGGCTGATATCTTTACAAAACCCCTGGCTGAAGATAGGTTTAAGTTCATTCTGAAGAACATCAGTATGGATTTATGCCCAGAATGAGAAGATGAGAAGTTCTTATGTATGAGTATCTTCTGAAATGAAAATGGACTATTTTTTAAATCAGAAGTTCTGATTGAAATCTTTTAGAAATTATGATTCTGTTATTACTAACGTTTCATTGTCTAAGTTGATTCAGAACCTCTTTTAAAGCAAAACAGCTGTAACGTTTTATCTCGGGATGGTAAACCTGTCGTTACTATTCATGGATAAGCGCGCGTGCAGTTGAAGGGACGCCGACCATAGGTAACTGTGCTAGTCACCTCATTTGTCTTTATTATCTCTCCTCATGTCACGTAACATTAAATGCTATTCATCATTCGTTTCATTTTTTTAAATACTCTTCAAACGCTTCTCCTTCCCTCGTATATGTTCTCTTTTTTACACTCTATCTGTGTTCTCTTTCCCTATCTCTTTGCATTCCTCATCAAGTTTTTTCTCTCTCTCTCTCTTCCGTTTTCGTCTCTTACTCAAACAAGCTTTTTCTTTCTTTTAAAAATCCTAGCTCAAACCTAGCGTTCACCCTAAGCCTGTTGAAGATCTATGACTCAAAGGCGACAGATCTCTGCATATCTCGGGATGGCTCTCCTAATACCTCTCAAGTCAGACCTCTTCTTTGATGTTGTTATCAACTTTCACCCAAAGACAGAAGACTTTCTTGAGTTATGGGAGGAGGTTAAGAATGATATTCTTAACTTCTATGTTAAGGGAAAGCCCCGTTTGCAACATTAGCTCTCTGTCTGTGAACTGTCCCTCTCTTCCTCTTTGGTCACTTGGATCTCTCCTACAGTGGAGGTTCTAGTCTGGAAGACAAGAGTCCACAGGGATTCTTGATGGGTTGACACAGAGTGTGTCCTGCTAGGGTGCTGTTTTTAATTTTTGTAGTCATTTCCTCTTGGGATGACTTTTTATGTATTTGCTAGGAATGTTTCTCATCTTGTTAAACATAGGAACCTTTTGTAATATCTTTTGATTATCAATGAAAAGTTTCTTTGTTTTTACATTCCAGTGATTTTATTTGTCGTTTTATTCATCTGAATCTTTTGAAATATTCTTTTTGATGTTATGACAAAAAGGGGGAGAAGATAAATGATAATGATAAATGATTTGATTAATCTATCAGTTGCTGGGTAAAGCTCCCACACATTCACTAACAAGAACTGCAAGTTCTATGGTTTAAGTGTTTTGCAGGTATAAAGTAGTGAAGAGAATCTTCAAAGCAAACACAAGAAGCAAAACCATGGAAACTGAAGCAAGCTGAGTGCTGTCAAGCTTCAGAGATCAGAAGCAAGAAAGAAGAATGAATCAGAAGCACTGATAATAGAATTTGATCCATATTTGTCTATTTGATCTGACAAAATTCTATTTGCTCTGATACATTCTTTTAGCCTATATGGCTCTGATACATATAATGTGTTCGAATATATATTTTATGTTCTAACTCGTTCATGCTGACTTTTGTCGTTTAGTTTTTGTTCTGTAACATTTCAGGATGTAGAGATGCTCTGATGATGCTCTGGTACATTCAACAATGTTCTGATACAAATCTAGCATGAAGTGATGTTGGTAGAAATTCAAAGCTCTGAAGCTATCCGAGGGAAGCAGAAATCAGAAGCTGCGAATGTTCTAAAGATCCAGAAAACTCAAGTTCTGAAGCTGTCCTAAATGGAAGCAGAAATCGGAAGCTGTGAATGTTCTGAAGATCAAAGAAATTCAAGTTCTGAAGCTGTCCTAGATGGAAGCAGAAGTCAGAAGCTGTGAATGTTCAGAAGATCAAAGAAATTCAAGTTCTGAAGCTGTCCTAGATGGAAGCAGGAATCAGAAGCTGTGAGTGTTCTAGGGATCTAAGGAAATTCTAGTTCTGAAGCTGTCCAATGGAAGCAGAAGTCAGAAGCTATGAATTCTCTAAAGACAGAAGCTTATATGATCGTCTCTACCGAAATAATCAGGGAAGTCCTTTATTAAAGTTCTTCGAGTATTTATTTCAGGGGGAGATTATTTATCTCAGGGGGAGATTGTTAATCTCATGGGGAGACATATTCATATGCTTATGCTATAGCTGTGTAATTTGTCTTTTGCCGTCTGTTCTTTCTGATCGCAAATTCATATCATTTATATATGTTTTTGTCATCATCAAAAAGGGGGAGATTGTTAGAACAAGATTTGTTCTGATCAATTATCTTAGTTTTGATGATAACAATAATATGAATTTTGCTCAAGATAATATGGTACTCTAATCCAATGCAATTTCCCTTTCAGGAAATATATAAGGAGTACGCATAATTCAGCGCTCAGAAGCTTTGTCTCAAAGGGTTCAGCATGCAACATCAGAACATGGTCTGGCAAGACATCAGAAGATGGTCGAAGCAGAATCAGAACATGGGTCTATGGAAGCATCAGAAGAACAAGAGAACAGAAGCACTGAAGTTCTGATGGTATCACGCTCAGAAGCACTTCAAGGTCAGAAGATCAGAAGATGCTATGCACCAAGCTGTTTGACTCTGATGATATTCAAACGTTGTATTCACAAACATCAGATCAGAAGAAAGTACAAGTGGCAAGCTACGCTGACTGACAAAAGGAACGTTAAAAGCTACTAAAGGCTACGTCAGTAGACACAGCGTGAACAAGGCTCGAGGTAGTTGACAAAAGCGTATAACATTAAATGCGATGCTGTACGGAACACGCAAAGCATTAAATGCACTCAACGGTCATCTTCTCCAACGCCTATAAATATGAAGTTCTGATGAGAAGCAAGGTTAACGATTCTGCACCAAAACAACTCATATTAAACTTGCTGAAACGCTGTTCAAATTCAAAGCTCAGAATCTTCATCTTCATCAAAGCTCACTACATTGCTGTTGTAATATATTAGTGAGATTAAGCTTAAACGATTAAGAGAAATATCACAGTTTGTGATTATCGCTTTTAAGAAGCATTTGTAATACTCTTAGAATTGATTACATTAAGTTGTAAGGAACTAGAGTGATCGTGTGGATCAGAATACTCTAGGAAGTCTTAGAAGTTATCTAAGCAGATTGTAACTAGAGTGATCGTGTGGATCAGTATACTCTAGAAAAGTCTTAGAGGGTATCTAAGCAGTTGTTCCTGGAGTGATCAGTGTGTGATCAGAAGACTCTGGAAGACTTAGTTGCTGACTAAGTGGAGAACCATTGTAATCCGTGCGATTAGTGGATTAAATCCTCAGTTGAGGTAAATCATCTCTGCGGGGGTGGACTGGAGTAGTTTAGTTAACAACGAACCAGGATAAAAATAACTGTGCAATTTATTTTTATCTGTCAAGTTTTTAAAGCTACACTTATTCAAACCCCCCCTTTCTAAGTGTTTTTCTATCCTTCAACCTTCTTCAAACAAACATTCCTTTGGGACATCCTTTTCTAGAAGCGCTTTCATATCCACCTCTCTGTGGAAGTCAGCAGGTGTACTAACTACTGTCCCCTTGGAAAAGAACGAGTTCAGAGTTTCAAGAAAGACCTTTGCCATCTTTTCTTCCATCATAGGAGGATTGACTTGGGCAGCAACTAGAGCCTCAACCAGAGTAGTCAGATGCTCCATACCAGCCTTCAGAGTAATCACCTCTTCACGGAGTTCACGAATCTCTTGCTTGATGCTTTCCATTTCTTCTTAGCACGAGCGTTGTACTGATGATATCAGGAGAAAGGAAATAAGGCTCTGGAAAACTTCTTTAGAAAGTAGGACCAAATGCAGAATGATGCATGAAATGCAATGATTTGTTTTTTTTTAATTATTATTTGAGTTTCAAGGAACTTAAGATATTAACTTGTAAACACTCAAACATTAGACTAAATCTTTGATTAAGTTATCATCAAAATCAATCATCCATTTTGGTGGATTAGAGTTTTCACCCCATCAACACCCAAGATCCATTGAGTTTGATGAAACTTATGATGTTTACAAGGAAAGACCTCTAAGTTCCTTGAAAACCAATTGTGAAAGACATTTTTATGAATGCATGAATGCATGGTTTATGCATCAATCACAATCAAGAGCATGCTAGGTCGCATAAGATCATAGTTCAAAGGTTCGACGTCACGAGCATGGAGCCATGGGTCTAACCATCCCAAAAGGTATGATCTAGGGAATTTTGTACCTACCAATCGGGTTCTACAAAGGTTCGCAGAGTTTTCAATCTTCTATCGGATATTACCGGCACGCACAATTGCTCATGGGCGCCAATAATATGCCTAAAAAGACCTCGTCTGAGCGTAGTATCGCATGACAACAAGCTAAAATTGGTACTTGATCTTGTTTCTGCACTACATCCTAAAAAGGCTTAGATGTGTTAAAAAGGTTCTAGGCCATTCAGCTTCTACGGACACTCACTATTGAAAGTAATAGCATTATCACGATGGTTCGTAACAAACTCTACTACCTTCCATGAGGCCTCCACTGATTGGGGTTCCACCATATGACGCTCATGCTAAGGATTGCTCCTGACATGCGACTATTGGTCTTACCACCTCCTATCTCAAGTTACTCACCAAAGTCCGGGTTAGAACTTTATCTCATCACAGAGGAACCATCGAGCACCAAAAAGAAAAAAGAAGATAAACAAACAAAGCACACAATAATATATACAGATAAAAACACACAGATAAACAAAAATAGGCTTAACACACTTAAAAACTGGATCCCCAGTGAAGTCGCCATTTTTCTGTAGCGGGGAAAATCTGATATCGAAGCCATGGGATTGACTCGAATCAATATTCCGTTTGAAATCGCCACCGCGCTTTATTTTTTCAAAGGAAAAGGGAAAAGAACGAAAAACCCAAAGTTTTGTTTTTAAAACAAGAAAGAGATCTCAGGTACGGGTGTTGATTATATAAGGGGAAGGTTTTAAGCACCCCTCATATCTGTGGTACTCCACAGTAACCTTTTTGAAAATCTGTGTCGTGTGTGCTAAAAAAGGGTTTGTTTTATTTTTAAAATAAGCTCGGCAAGACGTTAAGCCTTAGGCCTACATACCTCCTCGGTGCAATGGAGAAGTCAGAGCTAATGTAGTTCCGCTTAAAAGGGAAAACATTTTTAAAACGAATAAACACTTTATCGTCGTTGGAGAGAAATACTCAGCCATTGATCTTGAGCATGAGAACAAACGAGTTCTTTGCATCGCTAATGAAAGAAGGGCTCCAACTCGGATAAAATCGACGAGTATGCCACTAGCTCTCTCACGCGGAAAAGATCTCATTATATCAATCAATTTCAAAATCGTGGGGTATAACCACTCGTTTCGACAATTAACAGTATCTAAACTTTTGAAGAAAAAGAGGAAAAGGCCACTAAGGGCAAAAGATATTTTTTAAGAAAAAGGCTTTGAAAAGGTTTGCAAACATAAGAAAGTTTTTGAAAAAGGGAGAAGATTTTGAAAATTTAAGAATGGGAGGAGATGAAGAGGCTATCCTACTGCGTAAAATAAAAGCTAAGGAAAGAAACGGTCTAACCGAAATAAGAAGCCAACACTTGACATTGTGAGTCAAGGTAGATTTCCCATCCTTTGGAATATCAATACTAAACCAACATTATCACTTGGGGATCCAGATGAACTTATTATCTTAGCACCATTTCGCATTAAGCACATTAAAATTCTGACGGACATCGGGCAGAGTAACGGCTGTTTTCGGGTAAAATCCTTATATCAATGCCTTGGAATTAACCATCAAGGGCTTTCAAGGAAATACCTGCACAAATAAACAGACAACAATCCAATGCCAGACAGACAGAATAACAGCAGAGTAACAACAGAGTAAGGGTCCAGAGGTCCTAAGTCCATAAGTCCGAATCTCCAAAATGCTCAGGATAGTAACCAATAGTCCGAAAGAGAGCCTTAAGTGTTTTTTAGATTTTTGTTGTTTATTAGTGTTTTAGCATAAAAGTAAAGTATGGTCCAAGTGGACAAAAGAAAAATAGCAGAAACATAAACATATGTCCAAGTGGACAAAGAGAAAATAGCGGAATATAAACGTCCAAATGGACAAAGGAAAAATAGCGGAATGTAAATATGATGAAATGATAGATTAAAGTGATAAAGTGAGAAATATAAAGAGCAATATAATAGAAGTACGAAAATTAAAGTCAATTGTTAAATGTTAAAGATAACCATCTTGAAACTTGTCAAGTATGTTATCAAAGTTAGTAATAAAGATCGATGGTGAGTGGAGGATGTACTCGGATTTAAATTCAATGAACATTTATCAGAAGCTTGATAAAATCATAGCGACTACACGATAAATTTCCATAAGTCTTAAATCAACCGCATACAATTCTCTTCCATGTTTGATCTTTTTATTCGGGACACGAAATATTGCGCTATGTTAAGCAGATCGCCAAGTGATTTATGTAGAAATCACCCTACAACGAGGCCGGTCAAAACTTTATGTGCTAATGCATGCGAGAGAAATGATATGTAGATCATTCTCCGAAAGCAATACCGCACGAAAAGAAAATAGGTAACGATCTAGTCTTTACTAAGAATCCATAAGAACTCTCAAAGTATTAAGACTTTCATCGATCAAAAGAAAAAAAGAAATAAAAGATGGAACCACATTCAAAAGCTCCTTCCATCTCTAAGTTCAATCACTTAATATTGCGGATTCGGATTTTCATCCTATCGACGCCCTAAGTCCATTGATATTAAAGAGGAATTAGGCCTCTAATTTATGATTCAAAGAAAAATATGAATGGAGTAGAAGAAGAGAGATATATGCAAAATAATCACAAACTTTCACCAAATGGTTCATCAAGCATTAAATCAAAAAGAAAATTAAAACATATTTTTGGTATTTTGGTATATAATAAAAAACTAATACTAATAAATTTATGTTTTTGTATTTTTGAATATATTTGAAAGAAACTAAAAAAGAGAAAATCAAATGGAAGATATTGAAAGAAAATGAGCTTAAAACAATTAAAAAGATGCTAGGCTACCAATTGTTTGCAGGCCCAAAACCACATTGAGATTGCCAAGGGAGGTGCTGATGGTAGATAGGGTGCAAGGAGAAATCGGATTGGGCTAATTTTGCTCCAAGCCCAAAGCTCATTAAAACCACAAAACCTAAAAGATGATGAGAACATGGTCGGCCTCTATCTTTCTGATATCACACTCAAATTCTTCTTCCTCGGCTTCTATTCAACGATAATACTCTCTTTTCAAAATACTCTGTTCTTCAAACAACAACAATGATGACCCGCCTCTCTCGATGCTTCCTCGGTTCTTCCATCGAACAAAACAGAAACACCGTAAAGATTAAAGCCGCGGATCTGCAGATTTTCGACGGTGATGATTATGTGCGAAGAATCAGTGCCATCGCGATGCAAATTCGGTGATATTGTGGTGATTTTGGTTGTGTAAGGTTTTGAAGGTCAGTTCAGATTTGTGAGTGATGAAGGATCGGATGAATTAGTGATGATGCTAATGAACTGAAGGTTGCATATGGTGAGTAAATCGGTTTCGATTTGGATTTGTCTGCGAGTTGATTGATTATTGAAGGTGGCGTCAGTTTTTTTTTTGAAGATGTGTTATGGTTTTGCAGGTTTATTGATGGATTGAAGGTTGGTTTTGATGAAAATTGATGTTATATGAAGCTGTTGAAGGTTCATAAGTGATGAATTGATGATTGATTGAGAAGTTTCAGTGAAGAAATTTGGTTAAAAGGTTGTGCGATGAAGGAAGAGAGTTTGGAGATGGTTGTTTGGTTCGGTGAAGAAGATTTGAAGGTTTGGATGGTTAGTGTATGGAGCGGTGAGTTCAGTTTGTGGTGATGGTGATTTACACAGTGCTGGTTAAAGTTTGTGTGATTTGATATTTGGAGGAAGTTTCAAACCAATTTGGCAGAGTAACGATACAATTTTCTTCCTCCCCTTTTCTGTGTAGATCAAGGTCTTATTTATAGGAGAGATTGAGTGAGGGTAGAATAGAGATTTGAGTGAGGATCAAGGGAAACTCGTGGGAAGCAAACGTGAAGAATGATGAGCTGGTGATATGGTGATGAAAGCGTGACTGATTTTGGAGATTCTAGAAGCGTATATGGAATGTATTGACTGTGTATTGTACTGATTTTTGTGTTGCTGAGTTTTTCGTGTGAGACTTTGTTGGTGGGGTCCCTACAATCTCAACTTGGCTCATGGCTCATGGCTCATGGCTTCAAGTAAACATATTCAAAATGGCTTGGAGACTTCAAAGCTTGACTTCAAAGCTTGGACTTGGACACAAGTATGGAATGGATCTTGGACCAATAATAAATGGGCTTTTGCAAACTAGAATTAATTGGACCCAAGTGAACCTCCCTTTTAATATTGCACCTATTAAAACAAACAAATAACAAAATAATATGATAAAAAAATGATTTATTAATTTTAATTCAAAATTCAAATTAAACTTAAAATGAATTAAGAATTAAAATTATAAATCTAAAAGTGTTAATAAAAATCAATGGAAAATGCTATTAAATAAGAAACTCTAATAAAGCACGCAAAATGAACGCATACATATATTTTTTTATTTTTTAGATGAAATGCGAATAGACACATAAAAGCGGGTCAAAAATTGGGGTATGACAGATGCCCCTATTTAAGTTTCTTCTATCCGGAGATATGAAGATTGTAAATCTTCGTCTCGACGTGATTGAAGAGACTTAAATACAAAATACACAATTTTTGACCCTGCGATGCCATGCAATGATTATGAATGCATATGATTTCCACAAGAGGGAAACAGGACACCACTGGGGAGGAAAAGGAAATCCACTAGGGAAAACAAATGTCTTGCGGGAAAAACTCCACTGGGGAAGACAAAACTTTGTTGGCAAGACGAAACTTTGGTGGGAAAAGAAACTTCTCTGGGGAAAACATTTCGCACCAGAGAGGTTTAAAGCATCACCTTTCGCTGGAGATGAGAAAGGGGGCATCCTCTTTCACTGGGGATGAGAAAATATGTACCCTGAATCAGAATGCCAATCTTCCGTTTAACAGAAAACACACCATCGTACCACTGATGATATGAAGAGATGTATCGCCGTAATACTGACGATAACATATACCAACGTTCCACTGAAGGTATGCTACCAACTCAATAGAAGAAAATCGAATCACCGCCTCAATAGTTGACGAAAAGCTACCAACTCAATAGTTGAAGGTAGAGACAAATTGAATAACCGCCTCAATGGTTGACGATAAGCTACCAACTCAATAGTTGAAGGTAGAAGAAAATTGATTTATCGCCTCAATGGTTGACGATAAGCTGCTGAGAACAATAAGTTGCCGCTAAGAATAGGGATCAACTTCTTCAAGGACATGGCTTGAGAAAAGGAACTGGATGCAAACTGTCACTTCTGATGAAGGGACTTACCATTTGCTGACTTTGCTGAGGAATCTTTAAGCAAAACGAACTGTCTTCTTGAAGAAGGCTGCCATTCGTTATCTCAAAGGGACTTACCATTTGCTCTTAATTGCTTAGCTCACTTTGTTTTCAAAATGTTTGAATTGTTTGAAAAGTAGGGTGTGAATAGAAATTCGAATAAGAACTTTAGCTTGTAAATAAGCGTAGTCTTTTTGAAAAGTTTCTTTGAAAAGAAGTGGGAAAAAGATTTTGAATTTGAATTTGAAAAAGAGCAAGCAATTAATAGCAACTACCCTAAGTTTAGAAATTTGTTCTTTTAGTCTTTCGGGTGAAAGGATCTATCCATACCATGAGAGGGCAGGAAGTCTTTCTATTGGATATTTGAAGGGTCATCGAGTTATCGTTCGCCATAAGACTGTCCCTTGCCATAAAGAAGGCAGGTAGTCTAAGGGAAGGATAGAATAGTCTTTTAAGGCATCATGCAAGGATACCTTAGCAATTGGGACAATCATCATGCTTTACCGAGGCAACTTCGAGGGACTAGATGATTTTTAATCTCTTTAGGCAACCTTGCTTTAGGTATCCTCGGAACCGAGGGACTTGACTATTTTTAGGCATCAAAATTAAGGCAACAAGGCAGCAAGTGATAAGGCAACAGGCAACAAGAAGGGTTACCCTAAAGGTGTGTGGGTGCACAATCACGTGGTTAATTTCGATGATATTTATCTTGTAAATTAGTGATCTATGTTCAATTCATGGTTGCACTCCCTATTTTGCTAACCACAGAGTTTAAAAATGCAGAAATTAAAGGCAGAAAAATAAGTCCTACGCTATTACAATAAACACCTGCGGGGATGGGGGAAATTAAAAGCAAAAATAAGAGGGATGAATAATTAATATAAACCCTTGAACGCCTTGATCTTTCTCGAACTCTCAATCGACTCTGAAAATTAAAAGGAAAATAAATAAAGATTAGTGTATTACAGGTTCATTAACTATGGAGGCAAACCCTATTTTAATTCAAAAGGCAAAATAAAAATAAAATGATGTTAAATAGAAACTTAGCTTTTTTGGTATGGCGGGGCGTGTGGCTGAAAGATCTCTGATTAACCCTGAAAATTGGGCACAAAGAAGAGGAATGTTAGTGCATTAAAGATCTCAACAGTTATAATGTAACAGATCAAAAATTAAAATGGTAATAATTTAAGCAAATAAATAAAAAGGGCGTGGCAAAAGGCAAACCCCGAAAGGGACAGAAATTAATTATGGTTAACAGAAGAAACAGGTAAAAAAACATAGACTAGGGTTAATGGACAACACCTACCAATAACAGTGATTAGTGATCATGATAAAATCAGGGTTTAAGGCATAAAATTTATTAGCCCAAAATTAAATTATTACCCTAACATAATTATTAGCTTGAAAAAAATGATTATTTTTAATATAATAAGAAAATTCGGGTTTTCGATTAAATAATCAATAGTTATAATTTTACTATAAAAATAATTTATTAAAATAAAAAATATAAATAAAAAGAGTTATAATAAAAATAAAGAAAGAAAAGGAACATGAAATTGTTTATGTAATTAAAAATAAAAATTAAAAAATACTTAGCTGGGATTCAGTGTGGAGGAAGCTTGATGGTCCATGGTGGGGACTATCTTCTAGGCCTTCAGATCTGGATTTGATGAAGATCTGATGGTGGCGTGTCTGGGGATGCATCGTAGTCACTCCTAGGCGCGCAGCATCGAATCTGTGATCAAGAAAATGCAAATAAAATAGTTGCAAACCCTAGGTTCGAACCCAGGTTTGCATACTATCCAAACCCATGTGCTGGCCAACTGAACCATCTGCATTTGTTGAAATTAAAGTGAAGCAAAAACTTAATAAAATAATAAGTCTATGGAAGTCAACACCTGCGCGCGTGGCCCCATAGATTGATTGACCGGCCAATCAGATTGAAGGGAGATAATTGACATGCTGACCACCCACTCACGAGTCCCCACGCGTGGTCAAAAGTCCAAGACAACTGTTCATTGTCTTCTTCCTCTTACCTGCGGAAATTCCAGCGGATTCTTCTATGGAATTTCCTGCGGAATTTCCTTCGTATTTTCTCATCTTCAACCTGCAAATTGGAAACACTAAAAACACAACGAAACAACATAGACTATCAACCCAGATCCACACAAAGACAGGCCCTGAGTTCAAATACGTCATTGTTTTGGTCGAAGACACCTTGCATCCTCAAAAACGAAAGCTTTCATCACTTATGCCCTAGCAATGGCAGGTAACGATTTAAGGCTCAAACCTTCCATGTTATACGTTGAATCTGTTCTATACATGCCCAATACTTCATCAGCATGGTTAGTTCTCATTAAATCATGGCAAATAGTAAAAAACGAAAGTCACATATATATGAATCATGAAAGATGCGATGCATGGATTTCAAGCTATTTTAAATAAATATGATGATCCATACCAGTATTTTGATACCTAAAGAGGAGAATGGAACGAACTGGAGGCTCTGAAATTGTTTTGTTGGAGCACCCGAAAATAGGCTCCTTCTTTATCAAAGTTGGAACTTTTAGAAACCCTTATTTTTCTCCTTCAATTTTCGTCCTCCCCTAGTCTGAACGTGTTAGGCATATATATATGATTGTATTAGGGCAACTTGTGGGCTTGGACCTTAGGTTATGAAGAGAAAGAAAATTTCATAAAAAAAAAAACCATGTATTTTCTTTCTAAATTTGGATAATTTCTTTCCATGCCCATGCAAACGAAATTTGGACCTTATTGTGATATTATTTGAGCCTCCATATGATTTGAAAATAAACCTCCTTAATTTGTTTCATAATTCTTGTGTTTTTACTTAATTAATTTGATTTTTTATGGAATAAAAATCTAAATAAATTAAATAATAGTCACAAAAACATGAGAATAAATTTATGGGTCCTATGTGAAGTCATAATCATGTTTGAAGTCCAAAACCTAGACCTATTAACTTATAAGTCCAAGATTGGTCAATTAAGGTTTAGTGTATTTCTTGAAATTCGACCAACTTCTGAACCTCGTATCTCCTTCAATTCTTATCATATGACCATGTTCTAGGATTTTTAGAAATCCCAAGATGTCCTCTAATTTACCCTTTTGGTTTCATCTCAATTGATTTTTCCATTTGCAAGTTATGAGCTTTGACCCAAAAGGTGTTTTTGTTGACTTCTTGGAGGACCTCTAATCTTTTGACCCATATCTCTTAAATGATGCATTTTTTGCCTTGGCTTGTGAGATACAAATTTGTAAAGAATTCAATTTCCTTCAAATTGAGCTTTGGATGGAAAATTTTTGATGTTCCATGTGAAAGTTATGGCTGGTCAAAGTTGGGTTGACTTTCTCCTTAAAAACCCTAATTTAGAAACTTAGGTTTTTGATGATTTTGGAGCTTTTCTTGATGAATCATGATCAACCCTTGATCAAATGATGAATGATACTTTAAAATGAGGATGTTGACAAAAAATCAGGAGTTTTGACTGTACTTTGACCACAATTGACTTTTAGGTCAAATTGGTCGACTGTTGATCTTTTAAGCAGTTGACTGTGCAATCTTGGGAGTTAGGGCTTGAAAACTGGCATAGGGATTCTTTGGATCATATGATAGGCCATGGGATCTTCTTGAGGTATAAGAACCTGACTTTTCTTTGAGAAAGGCAAAACCCTAGTCGGAGAGATGTTGTTTAGGATAGTGTATATTCAATCAAGTATTGAGACTTTGATATTCAAATGAGCTTTAGCATGAAAATATGGTGGGCAAATTTTGGGATATGACAATATTTTGATTGTATTTTCATGATTAGAATGATGTGTGCAAGCTTTCTGGGCAGATTGATTTAAGTTTTGATGCATGAATACCATGATTCCATTGTTAGGGTTTGGAAAACTCCAATTGGGATCCCATGTTCTAGGCAAAATTGGGCCGAATCGATGGCACCATTGAAAACGAAACACAAATTCCAATCGAACCATGACATTCCCTGGAATTTCTATTGCATATTGTTGATTTTGAGAGTTGCAGGTGTGTTAGCTACAACCATTATCGTAGCAGAACCGTAGCTGGTTCGTAGCCAAAAACCAGGCCCAACAAGGAAGAAGGAGACATGCAGGGCGCGCGAATCCAGTTTTGAAATTTGAGCTGTTTTTGTTTTAAATATTTTGTTTAGGGTTTGTTATGTTAACAGCGAATCGAAAGTGGCTTGGTGGCAAGAGGGAGTGTCTTAAGGTCATAGTACACAGGGGCATGGGTTCGATCCCTGCCTCCTGCACATATTTTTCTAATATTTTCTTTAGTTCTCTTTGATTACAGTGTAGCAACCTGCCTAAAAATTTAAAAGGTTTAGAGTCGCCACCTATTCTGAAGGGCGAATAGGAAACCCTACGCAGTATAAAGATCTGGGTAAGTTATTATAATCAGGTTGAGGGAAGGTGTTAGGCACCCTCAACCCTTTCCTATTGGCTTTGAGTCTAAGGGTCAAGTTTTATGGTTAAAAGTTAAGGTTAATAGCTGAGGAATTGAATAGGGGAAAATTTGAGATTTTAGGGAGGGGGACTCGCCTTGGTTATCCAAGTGCCTACGTATCTCCTTAGGGAGAATCAGAGTCAACGTAGTTCGGGCACAGGGTTGTACGCCTTTGAATTTGAATTGAGGTTTGAAGGCTTTTTGAATGGCCTGTCGTAGTTTTGGAAGTTGAGATTTGAAAGGCATTTTGAATTGCCTGATGGAAAAGGATGAAAATCCGTAGTATCGTGGTTTAGTGTTTTTTTAGATGTTTTGGGCGTACAACCCTGATTTGATATGGCACCGTTAGTTGCAGTGATCAATAGGTTTGATCATTATAGTTAACGGATTAATGGGGCATTGCTGGTTACTCAGATCGATAAATTCAATCATCGTGGGCAGCAAATTAACTGTATTTTAAATTATATATTTGTTTATCTCTCGTCTAATGCGACTAATAGCTTTAGTCGGGTCGAGGAGAGAATTAATGTTAATGTTTTCTTTGCCAAATGGTATTGGGATTGGGCAAACCCTAATGCATTGATAATCTTCCTAGATTTTTTGTGATTTTATAATTAAAAATGATTAAACTAAATTAAATCGAGTAATCGGAATAATCGGAAAATAAATCCTAAAACCTAATATAGCCCTAATCCTAATTTAATTATCCTAACCCTATTTGAATAATTAATTAAATAATTGATAGTTTTTTTTTAAAACAAAAATAAAAAAATGGTGAATAAGTATAGATACAGCAACATGATTCGGTCCTCCCATCTTCCTCTTAACTAAATCTAACCCTATAAACCACTACGGTGGTGACACGTGGTGTTGAATAAAACAAAAAAAATGAAATTAACAAAATATATGGTCTTAACACCAGTGAGACTTGTTTCTCTTCACACGTGAAATAACAGCAACAGGCAAATCTCTTCCTCTCAAAAATCTCAGTTTGAAACAAAACCAATCTCACCATAGCAATGAACATTATATATAAAAAAAAAGCTCACATTTGAAACCATCAAAGTCAAACAACAATGGAAAAATTACCGATTAAAGCCGTGATGTGCGTCGGATTGCGGCCGTGTGGTGATCGATGGTGGAGATTTGCGAGCGGTAGCAGCACTGTTCGCGGAGATGGTTGGGATCGTGGTTGGTGCGATCGGAAACCTCGTTAAACTTCGGATCTAGATCGGTGCTGGGATGGATTCTGAACGGGTTGAAAACGGAAGCCGAGTTGTTGTTGTTGTTGGATCTGGATCTTCTTCTTTGTTCTTTTCTCAACCTGTAAAACAAGAATAATAGAAAATATTTGTTGCTTTAAAAAGTGATGACAACTATTGAATTTGTTTGGATTAGTGTCAATGGTATAGATTTGTACAACTTGTTATTGTTTTTGTTACTGTGAATTTGTTAGTGTTAGGCCTTTAATGGATTTGTGAAAAAAAAGGGGTATGAAGTTTGGTTTATTTGTGTAGTGATGAAAATGTTGTAGATATTACTAGTTTGCATTCTTCAGGAAACAACGTGTGAGGGGAGAATGTATTAGTAAAAAAACGTTGATGGTGTATGGTGGTGGTGTGTGTATGTACATATGAAAGGAGGGTGTTTACGTGAGAGAGTAGAAAACTGTGGAATTAATCTCTATAGCTTATTCACAATGTATCATGAATAGAGAAAATCAATAGGTTAGTTAGGATTCGTTAGTTGTATGTACAAAAATAAGAAATTATGTGCGTGAGAATGAAAGGCTGAAAGTAGGGTTTTGTGAATGGAGTTGGCCTCTCCTAATACGTATGAAAATTGTCTATTTATATTAGTTGAACCAGAGTTTTCTACACCTAATGGGCTTATTACCTAAATAACTAATAACTAAATCTAATAATCCTAATATTAATAAAAATAATTCTAAATAATTAATTAAACCTAATACCCTTAATTGAATAATAACCCGATTACTAATAACCAAAATGAATAACAATAGTTAGTAAAATTACAAAACTAATAATTCTAATAATAATGATAAAAAAGTAAATGGTAAGTTGAATAAAATGAGTAAATATAAAAATAAATTATAACGACTAAAATCCCCAAAAAAGATAGATGGGCCAAATGACTGGGCCCAGGATACCTGTTAATTTCACCTCCTTTTAACTCAGGGTATTTTATAAGAGGGTGGGTTTGACAATAGGAACGTCAAACCCCATGACTCTTAATTTTGCCCTCTGATGAATTAAAAGATGTGGATTTGATCGGGGAAATTTTGGGGTATGACACACAGATTCAATGTCCCAGATCAATACACGCGTACGGTACACTTGCTTCTCTCCATCGTTAGATCATCAAACCTCCAGATCCTACGCTCTTCAGCATGTAGGTGTACCAAGGACCTCCAGCGCTTGCCCACACCAGATTATACGCTAAGTCTTCCAAAAATTTTTATTTATTTAATTACACAAATGCTTCTATTTTTTTTGTTATTTCTTTTTTCTATTATAGTTTTTATTTATTTTATTTTTATTATACTAATAATTTTCTTTTTTTCATAAAATCATTTATTTTGAAAATATTGATTTTATAATTAAATAATTAATTTGATTTAATAATATCTTTTATTTGATTAAATGACTAAATTAATTGTTTAAATATTTAATTAGGTTAATATTTTTATTAATTGATTAAAATACTTATTAGGGTTAGACAATTTAATCGAAAATTTATTTTTGCCGATTTAATTAATTAGGTAGAAAACCAATAATTAATTAATTTGGTTTTTATTATTTTATTAACCATGGTTAACTTGTGCCCTAAATCAGGGTTTGCGAGGTTTGTCGTTAGATCATCCATACACTAAAAATTTCCTTTCTTTGTGCAAATTTTCAGGGTTAGTCAAAGATCCTTCAGCCACGCGCCATACCAATCGAAAAGCTAAGTTTCTAGTTCTTTTCTTGTTTAAATATCATTTTTATTTTACTTTGCCTTTTTGCCTAAAGATAGGGTTTGTCTCAAATAGTCAATGAATCTCTCATACACTCACCCCTTGTTATTTTTTCCTTCATTAATTTTCAGGGTTGATCAACCAAATTAAAGCTCAAACCTTCGGTAACCCTAAACTCATTCTTCCGATATTATTACTTGTGTTTAACCTATTGTTTTATTTGGGTTATATTATTGCTTCTACCCCTTCCACATGGCTATATATTTTGTAACTGCTCCTGGTTTGTATTGCTTGGCCTTAAAGGCACTTAAATTGTATTGCTTTACATTATAACTGCGTGGTTAGTAATTCTAGGGAGTGCAACCTTGAAATGAATTAGGATAACTAGTTACAAGATAATATCACTTGATTGTGCCACACACACACCTTTAGGGTAATTCCTCTTGTTGCCTTGTTGCCTTTGTTGCCTATTGCCTTATGATTTTGTTGCCTCTAATTATACTAAATAATAGTCAAGTCCCTCGATTCCGAGGATACCTAAAGCAAAGTTGCCTAAAGAGATTGAAAATCGTCTAGTCCCTCGAAGTTGCCTCGGTAAAACATGATTGTCCCAATTGCTAAGGTATCCTCGCATGATGCCTAAAAATATTAAATGACTATTATATCCTTCCCTTAGACTACCTACCCTCTTTATGGCAGGGACAGTTTTGGGGCGAACGATAAACCTCGATGACCCTTAACATCCAATTGAAAGACTTCCGGCCCTCTCATGGTATGGATAGACCCTTTCGCCTTGAAAAGCTAAAAGAACAAATTTCAGAACTTAGGGTAATTGCTACTAATTGCTTGCTCTAAATTCAAAATCTTTTTCCCACTCTTTTCAAAATCAAATTCAAAAAGACTACGCTTATTTACCAGCTAAAGTTCTTCTTCAAAATCTTTTCTTATTCACATTATAAACAATTCAAACAAACAAGTGAGCTAAGCAGTTAAGACCCCCTGGATAACCATGGATACAAAGGGTGCTTTAAACCTTCCCTTTGTATAACTTACCCCCAAACTCAAAGTCTCTTTAAAAGGTCTTTTTCTGTTCTTTTAGCCTTTTTATTAAATTGGATAAAATAAAAGTCGGTGGCGACTCTTGCTATCCGCAACATTTCAAAAAATCAATTCTCCCACCGTGTTACACACGATCAATACCATTTTTTATTGTGATGATTTTGTTTAAGAGTTGAGAAGATTAGTTTATATGTTATTGCATAGAAGTTTAGTTTTAGTTTTATGTGAAGTGTATTTCCATTGTTGGTAACGTAGTATCTAAAATAATACAATTTTTTAGTTCTTAAAAAATATAATATGTGTACTTTTAATTTTGTTCATCTTACAGAAGTTAAAAACAATAATTAATTTTTAAAACTTCGTTAGAGAATTTGACTTTTGTTAGGTAGGAATAATAATAATAATATACATACATACCATGAACTAGTAGAAGACCCATGCGTCCGCACTCATTCATAACTTATATCATTTGATAAGACTTAATTGTTGTTGATATATAATTGTTATTATAAAATCACTAATAATTAAAAATATTTAAAAATGAATATGTAACAAATCACCAACCTGATAAATTCAATATATCTAATAACTATAAATATTTATTAATATCACTAATAACATTAAATACTCTCTCCATTTCTTATTATAAGCAAAACTTCACTTTTTATATACATTGAATAATTGATGTATTATGACTATATATAGTCTAGATAGATTAATTATTCAATGTATCTAAAAAGTGAAATTGTGCTAATAACAAGGAATGGAGGGAGTATTTACAAATAGTTTGTTGATTAAAATAAAAAAGGTATTGTAGTGATAGTGACTTGTGAAAATATTGAGTTTCAGTGATAAAATTCGCAGGAGTTGGTAAAATTACAATAATCATAAAAATTCAATTATGTTAAATAATCATACAAAATAAATAAAAAAATATGTAGGATGGAAATCTATAAAATAATCATATAAATTCAATTATGTTAAATATGTATTGTACTGATAGTGACCCGTAAAATAGAAAGTTAATTGTCTGTACAATTAATGAGTATTATCTAATTTATTACGGTATAAAACATATATATAAACACACATAAAAATAAAAATTTAAAATGAATTATTTAATTATTAAATAAATATAAAAAAATTATGATAAAAAAAAAGAACATGCAAGATTGAGTAAAAAAGAAAATTTTGATTTTTAAAAGATAAGAATTTGATTTCTCAAATAAAAAATATTCATTTATTAAAAAAAGTAGGTTATGTACTGAGTGAGATGAAAAGATAAAATATTAGTGTATTACTCTATAAATGGAAAGGAAATTATTATTAGACTATTTGGCCAATTACAATTACATTATAATGTGATTTATTTCTAACAAGATTAAAACCAACTAAACCAAGTCACCACAATACAGGTTATTTGTTTAATTAGCTTGTTAATTAACGTAAAATCAATTCCAAAAAAATCACAAAAAGAATGAGTTAAGTTTAATTTGTTTTATATTTATTTTTGTATATTATTTGATATTATTTCTTATCTTTTTCCTTTGTCCCGAATCAGAATAAAAGATCAAATATGGCAGAGATTGTATGCAGTTGATTTAAGACTTTTTTTTGGAAATTTATCGTGTAGTCGCTATGATTCTATCAAGCTTCTGATAAATTTTCATTAACTTTAAATCCGAGATCATCATTCACTCACCATCGATCTTCACTAACATCGTGAATATACTTGACTAGCTTCAAGATGATTCACGTGCTAACATACTAACAATTGACTTTAATTTCCGCATTTTATTATATTGTCCTTTATATTTCTTGCTTTATGCTTTATTTTATTATTTATTATTTATGTTTCTGTTATTTTTTCTTTGTCCATTTGGACATATTATTTATATTTCTGTTATTTTTTCTTTGTCCACTTGGACATATTATTTATATTTCTGTTATTTTTTCTTTGTCCATTTGGACATATTATTTATGTTTCTGTTATTTTTTCTTTGTCCATTTGAACATATTATTTATATTTCTGTTATTTTTTCTTTGTCCACTTGGACATATTATTTATGTTTCTGTTATTTTTTCTTTGTCCATTTGGACATATTATTTATATTTCTGTTATTTTTTCTTTGTCCACTTGGACATATTATTTATATTTCTGTTATTTTTTCTTTGTCCATTTGGACATATTATTTATGTTTCTGTCATTTTTTCTTTGTCCACTTGGACATATTATTTATACTTCTGCTTTTTTTCTTTGTCCATTTGGATATATTATTTATATTTCTGCTATTTTTTCTTTGTCCATTTGGACATATTATTTATATTTCTGCTATTTTTTCTTTGTCCATTAGGACATATTATTTATGTTTCCGCTATTTTCTCTTTGTCCATTTGGACATATTATTTATGTTTCCCCTATTTTCTCTTTGTCCATTTGGACATATTATTTATGTTTCCGCTATTTTCTCTTTGTCCATTTGGACATATTATTTATGCTTCCGCTATTTTTTCTTTGTCCATTTGGACGCATTGTTTATGTTTCCGTCATCTTCACTTCTTCTATTTTTAAATCAAAAGTGAGCTAAGCAATTAAGAGCCCATGGATAACCATGGATACATAGGGTGCTTAAAACCTTCCCTTTGTATAACCAACCCCCCGAACCCAAAATCTGTCAAAAGGTCTTTCCTGTTCTTTTATGCCTTTCCTAAATGTTGGATAAAATAAAAGTCGGTGGCGACTCTTGCAAAAAAATAAAAAAATATCAAAGACAAAAAAGAGCAAGGAGTCAGTTCGCCTCAAAAAACCGAGTTTACAGAACTGGCGACTCTGCTGGGGATTTGAAAAATCTTTTAAAAGAGGGGTTACCTTAGAGTTTTTGATCACTTTAATATTTGCTTATACTTGGTTATTTTGTACATACTTGTTATTTCATGCTATTCTTGATATATGTGTGGTTCCGTCACTTGAGATACATTATGGACAAATCCTAACCCGGATTAAGTACACATAAGAATTAGGTGGAGGGTATAGTCATGTATGGCATACAAGGAGTTCAGTCCTTAAAAAGCTGGCATGAGAATCCTTCCGCTCAGTGGAGGTTCCTTGTTGGTAATATATGTTTAGCATGTTTCGTAGCGAAGACATTATTGCTTTCATTGAACTGTAGAAGCTGAGTTGGCCGTAGAACCCCAACCCATCCTGGCCTTATTAGGTTGTGGCGCAGAAACTATTCAGGTGAAGACTTGGATTAGTTGTCATGCGGAGAGCCACACTCAGACGAGTTTTTCTTGAGAATATTGCTAGCTCACAAGTTCAGTTGTGCAAGCCGGTAATATCCGAAAGAAGAATGTGGACTCTGACGTATCAGTAGAACATGTTGTGCAGGTGATTAACCCTTAGTACTATCCCATGTTTGGTTCTTTAACCTCATGCTCGTGACGTTGAACTTTGGAACCTACCTTATGTGCACCATGTTTGTGTTACCATTTCTGTATATGTGGCATTCATGCATTCATACATTCATAAAAATCTTTTCCTTTGATTTCCAATGAACTCAGAGGTATTTTTTTGTAAACATCGTAAGTTTCATCAAACTCAATGGATCTTGGGTGTTGATGGGGTGAAAACTCTAATCCACCAAAATGGATGATTGATTTTGATGATAACTTGATCAATGCTTTAATCCAATGCTTGAATGTTTGCAAATTAATATCTTAAGTTTTTTGAAACTAAAAAAAAAAAATATAAACAACAATTGCATCTTTTGCATACATACATCCAAGTTATCCATGTAACTTATCCTTGTCTGTCTCCATCTTCAAAGTTATCTGTCTACCATCAAGCTGATTCTTCCTCCTCGGAATCCTCTTCCAGAAGGTTTTCGGTCTGATCTTCATTGTCCTTTCCATCAAGGGGCAGCGGGCCATGATTTAGAAGATGTTTCCCTACTGTTTGCATTTCCTCAGTTGTATTGTTTGCTTTTAAAAAATTTTCATTCCTGAATGTTAGTTTTAATGAAATGAGCATCGTATGTTTGAATTCATTTTCATCTACTATGTCTATGTTTATGCTTCTTTTACAAAAAAAAAGAAATTCTATTTTGCTTTCTCTATCAAACTTGTGTTTTATGCAAAGATTGGAGGGAGGATGATGACAACGAAATATCCAGGTTGTTGAACTGTATGCTTTCAAATAAAACTTTGCTGACGATGTACAGGCATTGTTTCAATTCCCAAACACTGGAGAAATAAGGAAGTTAATCCCTCGTCAACCCCTTTGAGCCTAGAAGTTGGTGTTTCTTTCTGTACGAAGTAACCCACATTTTAACCCGCGGCAGGGTAGTTCCCAGTTAATTTGGTTGTGCATTCTATTTTAAGAGAACCATTCAATGCACCTTTCAACAAGTGTTTTAATCACAAGCTTTCCTCTGCATACATCAAAGAAGTGCTGGAGATGCCAATCAAAAGCTGATAATGGTTCATTATAATCATTAAGCAGGATAGTCACTATCTTTCAAAAAAAAAGTATCAAAAAAAGAAAATCAAAGAAAAGCCTGCTAAGTCAAAATCAAAAAAATGACTTAGGCAAAAATTAAGGCATCCCGCTGACTGTAATTTCAAAATAAACAGTTCAGGCAAAAGTTAGGGATTTCAAAAGAAAGAAAATGGAGATAAGTCAATAAATTCTTGAACCACAAAATGTTGTGACTATCAAAAGGAAGAAGTGACTGCCATCACTAAGTTTTCTTGGCTTGTGAACTATCATCATTACAACAGATAAAATTACAGAAGTCTCTTAGAACCTGAATGCATATTTTGAATTAACTGAGTTTAAGACTGAAGATCATCACGAAGATGGGGTGGGTTACAAAAATTTTGAGCCTTATACCTTTTATTTTTTAAACCGTGAACCTGACCACGTTACAACCTTCAAAAGCCCTAATTCAAGCAAGGTTTATTTTGAAAGCATACTACAACAAGGTTGCGTAAGCTGACTCCCAAGAGATTTACCAATCATTTATGTTGATACCATATCTTTGCTTTATCTTTCACGTTGATTGTTTTAACCTTTATGTTTCGAACAGTGATTCCATTTTCTTTACAAAGTGACTTTGATTTCAAAAATATATTTTGAGCATTGCATTAAAATTACCATTCTTGAATGAACATTTTATTTGCAAGTAAGCACTCATCTTCTAGGAAGTTCAAACAGTCGAGAAACGTGGTCAGTGATCCTATCAGGGGCACGTTACTTTAAGATCTTGTTGTTCATATGTTTAATCAAGATTTGTTGATCAGAATATCCTCTTCAAGATGTATACTATGGCAAGTCTTCCCAACATTCATTTCAAGAATTGAATATGTGATCAGTTCATCCCTAACATAGTTCAATTGAAGCCATGATCAGTTAACTTGCAACAATTATTCAATCAGGGGCAATCTTCTTCAGCAATCCTCAAGCATAGTTTATCAGTCCTTCTCAAAGGATCATTTGTTTAATACAGTTATCAGTGTGACAAGAAGTTTATTCAAGCATCTTCCGAAGCAGAGTTGGTAGAATTCCCGTGTTGAGGAATCAAAGCTCCAATCTTGCCTCACAAAAGAGTCAATCCCAGTTGTCATAAATAACTACATTGCATTGAGCATTCATCATGCACAGAAAAAAATTCAACATCATGCATAGAAACAAATTCATGCTCATTTATATTTTTCCAAGTCTTGTTGTTATCAACATCTTACCTTGAGATCAAAGTCCAACTTACTTGGCATTGACCTTTAATATTATTCAATCACGCTTTACTCTTGATTGATCTTTATTTATATTCAATCATGTTTTACTCTTGATGTTGTTTGATCGTGCTTTACTCTCGGTTGGTGTCTCAATCATGTTTTACCCTTGATGTTGTTCAATCATGTTTTACTCTTGATGACCTTTGATATTGTCCAATCATGTTTTACTCTTGATTGTCTTTGATGAAGTTCAATCATGTTTTAGTCTTGATTGCCTATGATGTTATCCAATCATGGTTTACTCTTGATTGCTTTTGATACTATTCAATCATGTTTTAGTCTTGATTGCCTATGATGTTATCCAATCATGGTTTACTCTTGATTGCTTTTGATACTATTCAATCATGTTTTAGTCTTGATTGCCTGTGATGATGTTCAATCATGTTTTACTCTTGAATTCCTCTGTCAATTTATACTCCTTTCCAAATTCATTCATGTTTTACTCTTGAATTATTTCTGATGTGGGTTCCAGAGATTTTTCTTTCTGAACGTCTCTGTTAATTTCCTGTCCAAAGTTCCTTTCACGTTTTACTCGTGAAAGCTTCTGTCGACTGTTTCTTTCTTTTGTGAAGTCCGATTCTATTCCTGGATGACTTATACCTTTTCCCCAATGGAGTCTGTTTACTTCTCCCCTGTGATGTCCTGTTTCCATTTCGTGGAAATCATATACATTCATAATCATAAGCATTACATTGCATCTCAGGTTCAAAAAATGTGTTTTTATATATATTTAAGTCTCTTCAATAACTTCGAAACGAAGATTTACAATCTTCACATCTCCGGATAGAAGAAACTTAAATAGGGGCATCTGTTGCACCCCAATTTTTGACCTCTGAGATCCCATCATTTTCTAAGTGTTATGATCATTATTGTTATACCCCAAATTTTGCCCGCGTTTTTTTTTTCAAAGAGAAGTCAACAGACTTCTGTCTAAAAATTTGGAGTTTTATACAATCTTGGATTTTTATTTCATAAATATCCTGATTTTATGAATACTCAATTTTTAGAATTTTTATACAGTATTTTGGTCCGCTGTTAAATTTATTCTTACATAAACGCCAAATACTGTTTATCACTTCATACACTATTTATTTCAGATTTATTTTCAGATAAATAATGCTGACGCAGTTGGTACAGAATTAAAATTTTGCAGGCGCGGAGTCCGGGTTTCAGATTATATTGGTAACAATTAAATTATTATTGGTTTTATTTCCCACTAATTTTTATTTTTTATACTATATTATTTTTTTCAAAATCTCTTTCTTTCTTTTCAAATATCTTCCTTTCTTTTCAAATCTCTTTCTTTCAAATCAAATCCTAGCTTTATTCTATACCCCTTTTCTTTTCAAAACCTACCATACTTTTTTTCAAATCCTACTACTATTCAAACGGTACCACTCCATTCCCAACGTCTCTATCTCTCTCTTTTCACTCTATAAATACTCCTCATTTTTTCCATAAATTCTCACATCAAATTTCACTCATCTCCCAAATTTCTCAAACTTCTATCTCATAATTATTTTCTCTTCTTCCCCGGCAAAAATGGCAAAGTGGATGGATACACTTTTTCTTATAGTCATCACTATTTTTACGGTGATCATGTCCTTCTTCTGTCTGCATAGTCCTGAAAAATGCGGACCTGCGATGGTTACACTTCCGATCATCTATTTTCTGTTGTTCATAGCATGGATTATTAATCGTCATATGTAAAGTTTGTCGTATCGTCTGTTTTTTAGAATGTACCGTTCTTTATGTTTACCGTACTGTTCGCTACGTTTTGTTTAGGTAATATTTGTACTGTCAGTATTAATTATTACACTATTTATTATACCGTCGTTTAACTAGTAAGATAATATTATGTGTGTTTATTGTTAGTTAAATATTTATTTTTCTATGCATTAAATCCCTTTCAATCTTATTATTGACGGTAATTTTGTTCGCGTACAGTGTATTTTAGTTATTTATTATATTTGTGTTTTTCTAACAAATCATGTAAATAATTTCTCACCATTAACACAACAAAAAACAAAAAGAAAAAATTGACTTTAACTGTTAAGTTTTCACTTTAACTGTTACGTTAATACCCGGACAGCTAGTTACCAGTTAAACCCGCTATCAACGCAATTCTCCGTGTTTGTACCATCAGTCAAATCAATTTTTCGCACTTCAAATTTCCAAGATTTTGTTCTAGAAGTCTTCTGATAATCACGTGATCAACAGAGACTCAACACTGCACAAAAATCAGGTACGCCTAACTGTCTCCTACACAAACAGTCCCTAACTAGGTTTTTTTGTTTTTTTTCAGGAGAACGAGTTTTTGAGACCTCAAATGGATTTCATGGATCTCCATATGTCTCAAAGTACCACCAGACAAATTTTCAAACTTCGATTCGCTCGGGCGCACAGTCAACAGCTCAAACAGTCAACAGACGACCAGTTTGACCAAAAAGTCAACAGACAGTCAAAAATTCAATTTTTTGTCAACATCCATATTTTGTCAAAAGATTCATCATGTGATCAATGGTTGATCATAATTCATCAAGAAAAGTTCAGAAATCGATAAAACTCAAAATTGCAAAATTAGAGTTTTTTACCTAAAAGTCAACTAAACTTTGACCGACCATAACTCTCTCATAATTTATCAGAAAAATTCCAACCAAAGCTCATTCTCAAGGAAATTCAATTCTCTACAACTTTGATGTTGGGACCAAGGTCAAGAAATGCTTCCGCCTAAGAGATATAAGCCAAAACATTGCAGGTCATTTTCAAAGTCAACAAAAAGCAGTTTTTTGTCAAAGCCCATATCATCAAGTTAACTTCTCCAAATGCAAAAACACTTCCAAAGTGGCTTGTAGAGGACATCTTGGGCTTTCCAAAAAGTACAAGAACACTTTCATAGGATCAAAATTGAGGGATATATGCCTTGATGAAGTTGACCTTTTTTGGGAAAATGCATAAAACAAGTAATGACCAAAATTTGATTTTTTTTCAAAAAGGCCAATTCTTTTTTGATTCAATCTTGATTCCCATATGTCTAAAGGGCATCCACGACCTATCCATGATTCATGACATTTTTATTTCATTTTAATTAAATTTTATTCATTTAAAGTTTAATTAAAGTGAGATAATTCAAAGATATTATCAAAGATGCTTATGGTTGCCAATCAAGACCAATTCAAGATGCTTAAAGATATTATTGCAAGATTGAAGAGAATAACACTTGAGTGTTTTAACCATGGTTAAAGAAATGCACTCATTGAAAGAATATTCCATTCTTTTTCCACAAAATTAATCATGGCAATTCCAGCTTGCAAGGCTTCCATATCAAATCATTTGCCTATAAATAGAACTTCATTTTCTTCATTCAAGAAGAGGAAAAAAAGGGGGAGGAACACAAAGAACAACAACAATCACCACAAAGTCATAGCTTAACTTTATATTTTTGCAAAAGTTTCAAGAAACTTGTAAAAATCAAGGCTCATTCAAATAGCCACTTTCAATCAATTTCAATCACTCTATTCCACTCTTGGGACATCATAGAGTAAGTACAATGTAATTTTTAATATGTAGTAGTGTTAGGAGTTCATGAATTAAAAACTCCATATTTATGCATATTTTCAATTTCTCAAAAAAAATGTTTTAATTTTAGTTTTAAGTTGATAAAATGTTTATTTAATTTTTAACATAAAAATATTTTATTTCTTTTCATAATTAATTTATTTTACTTAATTAATTAGTAATTATGTAAATATTGCTTTTTAATTATTTTCAACCAATCCAAAAACTCCAAAAATATTTTCCTTTTAGATTTAGGTTTATATTTTTATAATCTTATATTTGACATAAAAATATTTTATTTTTATTCATAGTTAATTTATTTTGTTTAATTAATTAGTAATTATGTATATATTTGCTTTTTTTTAATTATTTCTAACCTATCAAAAAATTCGAAAAAAAAATATTTTATTTTGTTAAATTAGGTTTATATATCATATACTAATTTTATACATAACTGGATTTATTTTTCTTGTTAAGTTTAATTATTTATATAATTATTTGTTTAATTAGCTTGTTAATTAACGTAAAATCAATTCCAAAAAAATCACAAAAAGAATGAGTTAAGTTTAATTTGTTTTATATTTATTTTTGTATATTATTTGATATTATTTCTTATCTTTTTCCTTTGTCCCGAATCAGAATAAAAGATCAAATATGGCAGAGATTGTATGCAGTTGATTTAAGACTTTTTTTTGGAAATTTATCGTGTAGTCGCTATGATTCTATCAAGCTTCTGATAAATTTTCATTAACTTTAAATCCGAGATCATCATTCAGTCACCATCGATCTTCACTTACATCGTGAATATACTTGACTAGCTTCAAGATGATTCACGTGCTAACATACTAACAATTGACTTTAATTTCCGCATTTTATTATATTGTCCTTTATATTTCTTGCTTTATGCTTTATTTTATTATTTATTATTTATGTTTCTGTTATTTTTTCTTTGTCCATTTGGACATATTATTTATATTTCTTTTATTTTTTCTTTGTCCACTTGGACATATTATTTATATTTCTGTTATTTTTTCTTTGTCCATTTGGACATATTATTTATGTTTCTGTTATTTTTTCTTTGTCCATTTGGACATATTATTTATATTTCTGTTATTTTTTCTTTGTCCACTTGGACATATTATTTATGTTTCTGTTATTTTTTCTTTGTCCATTTGGACATATTATTTATATTTCTGTTAGTTTTTCTTTGTCCACTTGGACATATTATTTATATTTCTGTTATTTTTTCTTTGTCCATTTGGACATATTATTTATGTTTATGTCATTTTTTCTTTGTCCATTTGGACATATTATTTATATTTCTGCTTTTTTTCTTTGTTCATTTGGACATATTATTTATATTTCTGCTATTTTTTCTTTGTCCATTTGGACATATTATTTATATTTCTGCTATTTTTTCTTTGTCCATTAGGACATATTATTTATGTTTCCGCTATTTTCTCTTTGTCCATTTGGACATATTATTTATGTTTCCGCTATTTTTTCTTTGTCCATTTGGACATATTATTTATGTTTCCGCTATTTTCTCTTTGTCCATTTGGACATATTATTTATGCTTCCGCTATTTTTTCTTTGTCCATTTGGACGCATTGTTTATGTTTCCGTCATCTTCACTTCTTCTATTTTTAAATCAAAAGTGAGCTAAGCAATTAAGAGCCCATGGATAACCATGAATACAAAGGGTGCTTAAAACCTTCCCTTTGTATAACCAACCCCCCGAACCCAAAATCTGTCAAAAGGTCTTTCTTGTTCTTTTATGCCTTTCCTAAATGTTGGATAAAATAAAATTCGGTGGCGACTCTTGCAAAAAAAATAAAAAAATATCAAAGACAAAAAAGAGCAAGGAGTCAGTTCGCCTCAAAAAACCGAGTTTACAGAACTGGCGACTCTGTTGGGGATTTGAAAAATCTTTTAAAAGAGGGGTTACCTTAGAGTTTTTGATCACTTTAATATTTGCTTATACTTGGTTATTTTGTACATACTTGTTATTTCATGCTATTCTTGATATATGTGTGGTTCCGTCACTTGAGATACATTATGGACAAATCCTAACCCGGATTAAGTACACATAAGAATTAGGTGGAGGGTATAGTCATGTATGGCATACAAGGAGTTCAGTCCTTAAAAAGCTGGCATGAGAATCCTTCCGCTCAGTGGAGGTTCCTTGTTGGTAATATATGTTTAGCATGTTTCGTAGCGAAGACATTATTGCTTTCATTGAACTGTAGAAGCTGAGTTGGCCGTAGAACCCCAACCCATCCTGGCCTTATTAGGTTGTGGCGCAGAAACTATTCAGGTGAAGACTTGGATTAGTTGTCATGCGGAGAGCCACACTCAGACGAGTTTTTCTTGAGAATATTGCTAGCTCACAAGTTCAGTTGTGCAAGCCGGTAATATCCGAAAGAAGAATGTGGACTCTGACGTATCAGTAGAACATGTTGTGCAGGTGATTAACCCTTAGTACTATCCCATGTTTGGTTCTTTAACCTCATGCTCGTGACGTTGAACTTTGGAACCTACCTTATGTGCACCATGTTTGTGTTACCATTTCTGTATATGTGGCATTCATGCATTCATACATTCATAAAAATCTTTTCCTTTGATTTCCAATGAACTCAGAGGTATTTTTTTGTAAACATCGTAAGTTTCATCAAACTCAATGGATCTTGGGTGTTGATGGGGTGAAAACTCTAATCCACCAAAATGGATGATTGATTTTGATGATAACTTGATCAATGCTTTAATCCAATGCTTGAATGTTTGCAAATTAATATCTTAAGTTTTTTGAAACTAAAAAAAAAAATATAAACAACAATTGCATCTTTTGCATACATACATCCAAGTTATCCATGTAACTTATCCTTGTCTGTCTCCATCTTCGAAGTTATCTGTCTGCCATCAAGCTGATTCTACCTCCTCGGAATCCTCTTCCAGAAGGTTTTCGGTCTGATCTTTATTGTCCTTTCCGTCAAGGGGCAGCGGGCCATGATTTAGAAGATGTTTCCCTACTGTTTGCATTTCCTCAGTTGTATTGTTTGCTTTTAAAATTTTTTCATTCCTGAATGTTAGTTTTAATGAAATGAGCATCGTATGTTTGAATTCATTTTCATCTACTATGTCTTTGTTTATGCTTCTTTTACAAAAAAAAAAATTCTATTTTGCTTTCTCTATCAAACTTGTGTTTTATGCAAAGATTGGAGGGAGGATGATGACAACGAAATACCCAGGTTGTTGAACTGTATGCTTTCAAATAAAACTTTGCTGACGATGTACAGGCATTGTTTCAATTCCCAAACACTAGAGAAATAAGGAAGTTAATCCCTCGTCAACCCCTTTGAGCCTAGAAGTTGGTGTTTCTTTCTGTACGAAATAACCCACATTTTAACCCGGGGCAGGGTAGTTCCCAGTTAATTTGGTTGTGCATTCTATTTTAAGAGAACCATTCAATGCACCTTTCAACAAGTGTTTTAATCACAAGCTTTCCTCTGCATACATCAAAGAAGTGCTGGAGATGCCAATCAAAAGCTGATAATGGTTCATTATAATCATTAAGCAGGATAGTCACTATCTTTCAAAAAAAGTATCAAAAAAAGAAAATCAAAGAAAAGCCTGCTAAGTCAAAATCAAAAAAATGACTTAGGCAAAAATTAAGGCATCCCGCTGACTGTAAGTTCAAAATAAACAGTTCAGGCAAAAGTTAAGGATATCAAAAGAAAGAAAATGGAGATAAGTCAATAAATTCTTGAACCACAAAATGTTGTGACTATCAAAAGGAAGAAGTTACTGCCATCACTAAGTTTTCTTGGCTTGTGAACTATCATCATTACATTAGATAAAATTACAGAAGTCTCTTAGAACCTGAATGCATATTTTGAATTAACTGAGTTTAAGACTGAAGATCATCACGAAGATGGGGTGGGTTACAAAAATTTTGAGCCTTATACCTTTTATTTTTTAAACCGTGAACCTGACCACGTTACAACCTTCAAAAGCCCTAATTGAAGCAAGGTTTATTTTGAAAGCATACTACAACAAGGTTGCGTAAGCTGACTCCCAAGAGATTTACCAATCATTTATGTTGATACCATATCTTTGCTTTATCTTTCACGTTGATTGTTTTAACCTTTATGTTTTGAACAGTGATTCCATTTTCTTTACAAAGTGACTTTGATTTCAAAAATATATTTTGAGCATTGCATTAAAATTACCATTCTTGAATGAACATTTTATTTGCAAGTAAGCACTCATCTTCTAGGAAGTTCAAACAGTCGAGAAACTTGGTCAGTGATCCTGTCAGGGGCACGTTACTTTAAGATCCTGTTGTTCATATGTTTAATCAAGATTTGTTGATCAGAATATCCTCTTCAATATGTATACTATGGCAAGTCTTCCCAACATTCATTTCAAGAATTGAATATGTGATCAGTTCATCCCTAACATAGTTCAATTGAAGCCATGATCAGTTAACTTGCAACAATTATTCAATCAGGGGCAATCTTCTTCAGCAATCCTCAAGCATAGTTTATCAGTCCTTCTCAAAGGATCATTTGTTTAATACAGTTATCAGTGTGACAAGAAGTTTATTCAAGCATCTTCCGAAGCAGAGTTGGTAGAATTCCCGTGTTGAGGAATCAAAGCTCCAATCTTGCCTCACAAAAGAGTCAATCCCAGTTGTCATAAATAACTACATTGCATTGAGCATTCATCATGCACAGAAAAAAATTCAACATCATGCATAGAAACAAATTCATGCTCATTTATATTTTTCCAAGTCTTGTTGTTATCAACATCTTACCTTGAGATCAAAGTCCAACTTACTTGGCATTGACCTTTAATATTATTCAATCACGCTTTACTCTTGATTGATCTTTATTTATATTCAATCATGTTTTACTCTTGATGTTGTTTGATCGTGCTTTACTCTCGGTTGGTGTCTCAATCATGTTTTACCCTTGATGTTGTTCAATCATGTTTTACTCTTGATGACCTTTGATATTGTCCAATCATGTTTTACTCTTGATTGTCTTTGATGAAGTTCAATCATGTTTTAGTCTTGATTGCCTATGATGTTATCCAATCATGGTTTACTCTTGATTGCTTTTGATACTATTCAATCATGTTTTAGTCTTGATTGCCTATGATGTTATCCAATCATGGTTTACTCTTGATTGCTTTTGATACTATTCAATCATGTTTTAGTCTTGATTGCCTGTGATGATGTTCAATCATGTTTTACTCTTGAATTCCTCTGTCAATTTATACTCCTTTCCAAATTCATTCATGTTTTACTCTTGAATTATTTCTGATGTGGGTTCCAGAGATTTTTCTTTCTGAACGTCTCTGTTAATTTCCTGTCCAAAGTTCCTTTCACGTTTTACTCGTGAAAGCTTCTGTCGACTGTTTCTTTCTTTTGTGAAGTCCGATTCTATTCCTGGATGACTTATACCTTTTCCCCAATGGAGTCTGTTTACTTCTCCCCTGTGATGTCCTGTTTCCATTTCGTGGAAATCATATACATTCATAATCATAAGCATTACATTGCATCTCAGGTTCAAAAAATGTGTTTTTATATATATTTAAGTCTCTTCAATAACGTCGAAACGAAGATTTACAATCTTCACATCTCCGGATAGAAGAAACTTAAATAGGGGCATCTGTTGCACCCCAATTTTTGACCTCTGAGATCCCATCATTTTCTAAGTGTTATGATCATTATTGTTATACCCCAAATTTTGCCCGCGTTTTTTTTCAAAGAGAAGTCAACAGACTTCTGTCTAAAAATTTGGAGTTTTATACAATCTTGGATTTTTATTTCATAAATATCCTGATTTTATGAATACTCAATTTTTAGAATTTTCTATACAGTATTTTGGTTCGCTGTTAAATTTATTCTTACATAAACGCCAAATACTGTTTATCACTTCATACACTATTTATTTCAGATTTATTTTCAGATAAATAATGCTGACGCAGTTGGTACAGAATTAAAATTTTGCAGGCGCGGAGTCCGGGTTTCAGATTATACTAGTAACAATTAAATTATTATTGGTTTTATTTCCCACTAATTTTTATTTTTTATACTATATTATTTTTTTTCAAAATCTCTTTCTTTCTTTTCAAATATCTTCCTTTCTTTTCAAATCTCTTTCTTTCAAATCAAATCCTAGCTTTATTCTATACCCCTTTTCTTTTCAAAACCTACCATACTTTTTTTCAAATCCTACTACTATTCAAACGGTACCTGTAACACCCCGTTAATTCTTGTTATTAATTTAATTATTTTTCTTTAATTAAATTATAAGAATTAGTAATTTGTGGGAATTATTTGGAAAAAAATGATAAAATATGGTGTTGGGCTGAGTGTGATAGTTAGTAGAAGGGGGGGTGTTAACTAAGCAAGCCCATTAAGAATATTTTATTTTATTTTTCATAAAATAAAGAAATTGGGGAAAAAGAAGGAGAAGCAGTAGAAGCAGATTTTGGAACTGAAGAACACGTGAAAGTGAGAAGAGCCTGAAGGGAAGGAGAACTTCGAAGATTCGACTCTGAGGTAAGGGGGGATTCTTCGGGTTAGTGATCCTTATGCGGTTGTAGGTGGTAAGGTTGATTAGGATTATTGTGTAATTCAATCGTACGTGTCGGGTTGGGAATTTTGTTAGGTTTTGATAATCTAGTATGAATTGACATGATTCTGTTGATACTTGTGATATATGATGTTAATACATGTCAATAACTTGTTTGAAATGTGTAATTGTGTGAAAATCAATGATAATTGTGTGTATGTTCGTATGTACCTGAAATTGGGGAAATGGGATAGGGCAAATGCTGTCAAAATGATGAATTTTGCTGTGCAGGTACGTAGGAACCGGTTCCCATGTGGGACGAACCGGTTCCCCCTTATAAAAACAGAGAAGTGTGAATTCTGGGTTTCTGGGAACCGGTTCCCATGTAGGGACAACCCGGTTCCCCATAGTAAAAACCAGAGACGGGATTTTTTAAGCTGCCAGGAACCGGTTCCCATGTAGGGACAACCCGGGTTCTGCAGCATTTTTCTGAAAATGTTTTATCTTTAAAATCCCATAACTTTTGATCAGAGTATCCGATTTATGTGCCGTTTTGAGCATTGTGAAGCTGAGTTAATGGCCTATATAATGAATAGGTGGTATGGACGTAAAGTCCAATTTGTTTATTTGTGATTATGTTATTTATTGGGTGATGACTTTCGTGTATGCGGTTGATATGTTTGTATTGAATGCTAAGAATATATACATGCTTATCGGTGATGATTTGGTGATGATAATGAAACAATGTGTTACATCGGATTTGGTGATGTTGTAAGCATGTTATATGTTGCATTCATTGGCATACATTTTCGGTGATGGATCCCGGTGATGAAATGGATCAAATTGGTGGGCATAATTCCCATTGTGTGGAATTTGTGCTGGTTAAAACTGTATCTCGGTGATGAAAAGATCAGTTGGATGGGTTTATCCCATGGATGGTACCACATGCATTAGTGTCAGTCCATTCATTGCATTATACTATTTTATAACTGAATAATTGTATGGTATGTGAGATGATACTTGTGTACTGATGCTTGCTTGTTGTGATAAATTCCACTTACATGTATGTTGGAGTGGATGATAATTGCTATGATATTTTATTTCTTATGATTGTATAATGGTTATTAATTCGAATGAAACTCACCCTTACTTTGATGATTTCAGATTAAGGATGTAGCGGCGTCTTGTTTGGGTGAAGATAGCTTGTAGGCTAGCCCGTAGTTCGTGTCGAGTCATGCTCTGATTGTAACACTGGGATCGATTAGTCTTAGCGTTACTTGAGATTGTTGCTATTTTGATTATGGATTATGTATTGTTGAACTGTTTGGATATGTTCCTTGCATTGTTAAAAATAAGTTTCCGCTGTGATGAACACATGTTTGGAGTTTGGTTTAATCTTAATAAAGCATGACGAACGACATTGGTATTTTGATTCATTTTAATAATTGTAGCATCCTTGATGTGTTATTACTCTGATTTTATTATAATTTTCTCGGGGGTTTAGAAGGGTGTTACAGTACCACTCCATTCCCAACGTCTCTATCTCTCTCTTTTCACTCTATAAATACTCCTCATTTTTTCCATAAATTCTCACATCAAATTTCACTCATCTCCCAAATTTCTCAAACTTCTATCTCATAATTATTTTCTCTTCTTCCCCGGCAAACATGGCAAAGTGGATGGATACACTTTTTCTTATAGTCATCACTATTTTTACGGTGATCATGTCCTTCGTCTGTCTGCATAGTCCTGAAAAATGCGGACCTGCGATGGTTACACTTCCGATCATCTATTTTCTGTTGTTCATAGCATGGATTATTAATCGTCATATGTAAAGTTTGTCGTATCGTTTGTTTTTTAGAATGTACCGTTCTTTATGTTTACCGTACTGTTCGCTACGTTTTGTTTAGGTAATATTTGTACTGTCAGTATTAATTATTACACTATTTATTATACCGTCGTTTAACTAGTAAGATAATATTATGTGTGTTTATTGCTAGTTAAATATTTATTTTTCTATGCATTAAATCCCTTTCAATCTTATTATTGACGGTAATTTTGTTCGCGTACAGTGTATTTTAGTTATTTATTATATTTGTGTTTTTCTAACAAATCATGTAAATAATTTCTCACCATTAACACAACAAAAAACAAAAAGAAAAAATTGACTTTAACTGTTAAGTTTTCACTTTAACTGTTACGTTAATACCCGAACAGCTAGTTACCAGTCAAACCCGCTATCAGCGCAATTCTCCGTGTTTGTACCATCAGTCAAATCAATTTTTCGCACTTCAAATTTCCAAGATTTTGTTCTAGAAGTCTTCTGATAATCACGTGATCAACAGAGACTCAACACTGCACAAAAATCAGGTACGCCTAACTGTCTCCTACACAAACAGTCCCTAACTAGGTTTTTTGTTTTTTTTTAGGAGAACGAGTTTTTGATACCTCAAATGGATTTCATGGATCTCCATATGTCTCAAAGTACCACCAGACAAATTTTCAAACTTCGATTCGCTCGGACGCACAGTCAACAGCTCAAACAGTCAACAGACGACCAGTTTGACCAAAAAGTCAACAGACAGTCAAAAATTCAATTTTTTGTCAACATCCATATTTTGTCAAAAGATTCATCATGTGATCAATGGTTGATCATAATTCATCAAGAAAAGTTCAGAAATCGATAAAACTCAAAATTGCAAAATTAGAGTTTTTTACCTAAAAGTCAACTAAACTTTGACCGACCATAACTCTCTCATAATTTATCAGAAAAATTCCAACCAAAGCTCATTCTCAAGGAAATTCAATTCTCTACAAGGCTTCCATATCAAATCATTTGCTTATAAATAGAACTTCATTTTCTTCATTCAAGAAGAGGAAAAAAAGGGGGAGGAACACAAAGAACAACAACAATCACCACAAAGTCATAGCTTAAGTTTATATTTTTGCAAAAGTTTCAAGAAACTTGTAAAAATCAAGGCTCATTCAAATAGCCACTTTCAATCAATTTCAATCACTCTATTCCACTCTTGGGACATCATAGAGTAAGTACAATGTAATTTTTAATATGTAGTAGTGTTAGGAGTTCATGAATTAAAAACTCCATATTTATGCATATTTTCAATTTCTCAAAAAAAATGTTTTAATTTTAGTTTTAAGTTGATAAAATGTTTATTTAATTTTTAACATAAAAATATTTTATTTCTTTTCATAATTAATTTATTTTGCTTAATTAATTAGTAATTATGTAAATATTGCTTTTTAATTATTTTCAACCAATCCAAAAACTCCAAAAATATTTTCCTTTTAGATTTAGGTTTATATTTTTATAATCTTATATTTGACATAAAAATATTTTATTTTTATTCATAGTTAATTTATTTTGCTTAATTAATTAGTAATTATGTATATATTTGCTTTTTGTTAATTATTTCTAACCTATCAAAAAATTCGAAAAAAAAATATTTTATTTTGTTAATTTAGGTTTATATATCATATACTAATTTTATACATAACTGGATTTATTTTTCTTGTTAAGTTTAATTATTTATATAATTATATGTTTAATTAGCTTGTTAATTAACGTAAAATCAATTCCAAAAAAATCACAAAAAGAATGAGTTAAGTTTAATTTGTTTTATATTTATTTTTGTATATTATTTGATATTATTTCTTATCTTTTTCCTTTGTCCCGAATCAGAATAAAAGATCAAATATGACAGAGATTGTATGCAGTTGATTTAAGACTTTTTTTTGGAAATTTATCGTGTAGTCGCTATGATTCTATCAAGCTTCTGATAAATTTTCATTAACTTTAAATCCGAGATCATCATTCACTCACCATCGATCTTCACTAACATCGTGAATATACTTGACTAGCTTCAAGATGATTCACGTGCTAACATACTAACAATTGACTTTAATTTCCGCATTTTATTATATTGTCCTTTATATTTCTTGCTTTATGCTTTATTTTATTATTTATTATTTATGTTTCTGTTATTTTTTCTTTGTCCATTTGGACATATTATTTATATTTCTGTTATTTTTTCTTTGTCCACTTGGACATATTATTTATATTTCTGTTATTTTTTCTTTGTCCATTTGGACATATTATTTATGTTTCTGTTATTTTTTCTTTGTCCATTTGGACATATTATTTATATTTCTGTTATTTTTTCTTTGTCCACTTGGACATATTATTTATGTTTCTGTTATTTTTTCTTTGTCCATTTGGACATATTATTTATATTTCTGTTATTTTTTCTTTGTCCACTTGGACATATTATTTATATTTCTGTTATTTTTTCTTTGTCCACTTGACCTATTGTCCATCTTCACTTCTTCTATTTTCAAATCAATAAAGCATTTAAACAAAAGTGAGCTAAGCAATTAAGAGCCCATGGATACAAAGGGTGCTTAAAACCTTCCCTTTGTATAACCAACCCCCCGAACCCAAAATCTGTCAAAAGGTCTTTCCTGTTCTTTTATGCCTTTCCTAAATGTTGGATAAAATAAAAGTCGGTGGCGACTCTTGCAAAAAAATAAAAAAATATCAAAGACAAAAAAGAGCAAGGAGTCAGTTCGCCTCAAAAAACCGAGTTTACACCGGGGGACTAATGTACCAAAGAAACGTAGCGTCATATCACTGCCAAGGGACTAACGTAATAAGACATAACTTATTGCTGCTCAGGGACTAACGCAATAAGTCATGATTTGAATTGGAATAGGATTTGAAATACGATTGAGTCTCGGTTACTGCCAAGGGACTAACGTACCAAATAGACTTAGTGTCATATCACTGCCAAGGGACTAACGTGATAAGACATAACTTATTGCTGCTCATGGACTAACGCAATAAGTCATGATTTGGATTGAAATTGAAATTGAAATTGAAATGAGTTTTGGTTACTGCCAAGGGACTAACGTACCAAAGAACTCGGTGCCATATCACTGCCAAGGGACTAGCGTGATAAGACGTAACGCAATAGGTCACGATTTGGATTAAAATTGAAATTGAAATGAGTCTTGGTTACTGACAAGGGACTAACGTACCAAAGAACTCGGTGCCATATCACTACCAAGGGACTAGCGTGATAAGACGTAACGCAATAGGTCACGATTTGGATTGAAATTGAAATAGGATTGGAATAGGATTTCAAACAGGATTTGAAAAATAGGAGTTGGGAAATAGGATTTGAAATAGGATTTGGAATAGGATTTGAATTGGGATTTGGAATAGGAATTGGAATAGGATTTGGATTTTGATGTAACAGGCAGCCGGGAACTGACTACCAGACGGGAACTGACTACCAGACGGGAACTGACTACCAGACGGGAACTGGATTTAATGTAACAGTCAGACAGGAACTGACTACCAAACGAGAATTGGATTTAATGTAACAGTCAGACGGGAACTGACTACCAACGAGAATTGGATTTGATGTAATAGTCAGACGGGAACTGACTACCAAACGAGAATTGGATTTATTGTAACAGTCAGACGGGAACTGGATTTAATGTAACAGTCAGACAGGAACTGACTACCAAACGAGAATTGGATTTAATGTAACAGTCAGACGGGAACTGACTACCAAACGAGAATTGGATTTGATGTAACAGTCAGACGGAAACTGACTACCAAACGAGAATTGGATTTTGTAATGATTTGCCAGGACGAGAACTGGACTTTGTAATGATTTGCCAGGACGAGAACTGGACTTTGATGTGACTTTTTAGGGCAAGAATTGCACTTTGAAATGATTTTCCAGGACGGGAACTGGACGTTTAAATGACTTGCCAGGACAAGAACTGGACTTTGAAATGATTTGGAGTGCTAATGAAAATTGGACCTCTGTGATATGTAGTATGTGAATGCCCCAGATGATATGCGTGGTTTGATGCTGGAGTGAAGTGACATGATTAATGCATGACAATGATTTATGATGACTTGGATGTTTTGATTGATGTGGCGAGTGGAACGAAGTAATGTCTTCTATGAGACTACCTGAAAAGGTTTCTGGAATGGATATGAACATTTGTCTTAAAGAAGACTACCTTAAAAAGGTTTTAAAGAAAGAGGAATGTCTTAAGGGTGACTACCTGAAAAGGCTGGAAAAATGTCTTAAAAGTCTACCTAACAAGGTTCTTGGAAAGGATAACGGATGTCTTAGAAAGGACTACTTAGGAAGGTTCGTAGAATGTCTTAGAGAAGACTACCTGAAGGGATTCCTGAAAAGGATGCCAAATTGTTTTGAAAAAGACTACCTAAAAAGGTACTTAGAACAAGAATGTCTCGAAGAAGACTACCTGAAAAGGTACTTAGAAAAAGAAATGTCTTGAAGAAGACTACCTGAAAAGGTACTTAGAAAAAGAAATATCTTGAAGAAGACTACATGAAAAGGTTCTTGGAAATGACGATGATCGTCTTAAAGAAGACTATATGAAAAGGTTCTTAGAGAATAGCGTCTTAAAGAAGACTACCCAACAAGGCATGGTGTAATGTATCAACCAATGTATGTAATGCATGGTTTATATGTATTTGCATGATGCCCCAATGATAGGTTGTTGATAACCAAGGCGTATATAGTTTGCTAATATTGTAAGGTTGTTGGATGTTAGCGCGATTTCCCAATACCTGTTTTCTTTGAACTTTGAAGATCGTAGTTAGGAGGAAGATTGATTCGAGGTTGTAAAGTATGAAGACGCCTTTTCCTTTTGCTATGCATTTTATGGATTTGATATCCATTGCCCTAATATTTTCATGGAAACAGATGCTTATGAGGGAAGTGCCCCAGGAAATAACCTTGTCATATGCTTCGACGTTTAGATTGAAGGGTATGCCCTTGATTTCCAGGATATGGAGGGTTATCCATTATGTTCTATCCTTTTTTTTTAATTTCTCCCATGTTCGACATGCCCCTGATTGAGATTGCTTCGAGATGTGACCCAGGTCGACTGAACCTTAGGATGAATGCCCCTAGTTAATAGGATGTTTGATTGTCTGCCCCTGTTTAGGAAAACCCTCTGGACGCGGTTACCCCATTCAAGAGCCTTTGTCAGACATGATCGCCTTCGGTTAAACCAATTTCGAGATCTCCTTGAGTGCTAAGGGTTTGTTCGTAAATGATGTTGTACCCTTTGAGAAGTAACTCCAACGCAATGCGTATGCAAGTTTTGAAATCGTAGTCTGTTATGGATTAGGACTGGATGATTAGAAATGAATGTTTGAAGAAGCGTAGTGATTAGAAATAGTTTTAACAAACTTTAGGAGTCCGTATAACAAGATCCTGCTTATATGCTTTCTTAGTTAACCTTGCCTCAATTAGGACTTTTAAAAGTTGTAACTTGGCCTGGTTCGTGGTTTAAGAAACAATGGATATAAGGCTCAAAATTTTATTTATCCCACCCCTTTCTCCTTGATGTTATCCAGATCCTAAAAGTTCGCCTAATCCAATGAATGTGCTTTGTTTTGCAAGAGAATCGTTTCAGTTTCGATGTTTGAGCAGAAGCCTTAGTAGAGATCCAAGCATTGATGGTAAAAATATTGCAAAGAATCCAAGCATAGATAAAAAATGTAGAGATTCAAGCGTTGATGGTAAGCTTCGATGAATTAGCAGTCACTAGATTATCCTTGGTATTTCGTATCCCTTATTTTTGCATGAACCAATTCCTTTGAATTTGATCCATCGGGATGCCCTAAATTTTGCCTAAGTCTTTTTTGTTTTCTTTTATGGAATTTTCCATTTTGACTTAGCGGACGTTTTTCTTTTGAAAGCTCCTTTTGGAATTTGATCTTTGGATATTGAATGTTGTGACTGTAATGTTGACTTTGATTTGTAAGCTTCGACTTTGATACTTCCTCGATCTTTGAATGGTGTGTTGAGGAAGAAGATGTTGTGAATATTATCTCCATCGCTTCCTCAATCTTGGATGAACACGAGGAAGAAAATATGCTTGAACCTTTGCTCGATCCTTATGCTTGAACCTTTGCTTCAACTTTTGTTTGACCCTTGTGCTTGAATCCTTGCTTGGATTGACTGATTCTCTTGACAACCAAAATACACCGTTGAATTAATTGAAATCTACCATGCCCCCGGTTAAAATCAAGGGTTTTTTTGAAAAGTAGAAACAAGCTCCAACTCCTGGCTCGAGGGGGTGACAAGGGATTAACATCCTTATATCTCCACTGTTTGGGGATTGAAACAATGCCTGTACATCGTCGGTTCGGTCTTACCTTGAAAGCATATGTTTAGCTGGACTTAGTTATTTGTATTCGTCATTCTCCCTTAAGTTTGTTAATAACCCTAAATTTGAAATTGAGAGTCGTAGTAGTGAGCGAATGTATTGACTCCAAAACCTGCATGGTCATCCCATTAGAATTGCTAATCCGAAGGTACAACTTTTATCCTGAGAAACACTTAGCGATCGTAGGGGTTGAAATTCTGAGCATGTCAAAACCTGTTAATCCTAGGGACAATCTCCTTTGTAGATCCGTTTGACCTTGTTTTACTCCTTAGCTCCTTAGACTTGTAGAAGCAAGGGCAACCTCGAATTCTCCTTGGGCACGTCAAAGTTGTCGGGAATAAATTGTTAGCGTTGGGTTTTCGTCGTTTCGGAACTTCATGAGTTTCCTTAGACTGAACCTCTTTTGCTTTTCCCGAGGATAGTATCACACCATTTGCAATCTCGAGGGTTTGTAGATTGATAGAGAGAAACTATGACCCTTTTGCCCCTTGGTGTGGAGTTAACACACGTCTTCCTCCATTGTAAATGGGCATCTTTGTTTAGGGTATTGCCCAAGTTGGACAAACCCTCGCCCCCAGGTTATCGTAGAGCGTCCATGTAAGTTTTGCTATGTTCACAGATGAACCCCCTTATGACTAGATACCCCTTGTGTGTATCTATGAGGGAACTCTTTTGTTGAACTAATCCTTGCTCGACGATGACCTTTGTTGTATTTATGATCCTGTTACGACAAGGCATGGACATGCGGCTGGCATAGTGAAAGACATCCTCTTTTCCTTAGCAAGACTAAGATCATTCTCGATATCTTATCCTCCTTTCTCCATAGTTTATGATCCTTTTGATTTTTTTTGTGAGTCTCAAGAAATCGGCTAGCGTGGTAGGTGCGGATACGGGTGAAGATAGAAATGCAAATGTAAATGCGAATGTATAACTGCATGAAAATGCGAATGCATGGATATGCGAGAGACTCCTTGTATTATAACTCCTTGTATGCAATGTAGACGCGTGACAGATATAACCTTAAGGATAGCCTATGTGGATTTAGGGATGACATAAGACCCTCGTGGAATCCTTGCAAGATAGATGTTATGACACGCCAATGGAAATCCCTTAGATTAGGGAGTATGCAGAAGGTAGCGGCTGGTGACCGTTCATGACAGTCACCAAATCTCATGGCCATCGAGAGGCCGTTCGACGTGTGTCAATGAAGTTGTCCTTGGTGGGAAGGTTCTCTATGCGGAACACAACCTATATAAGGACGATATCGGATGAAGTGAAATCCCTACAGGCTAGGGATGAAAGACGTAGAGATGGGAATCTAAACCCTACAAGTTAGAGGGTGACGGAAACAAGCATGGAGTGACCGTTCAGGACAATCACTAGATCTCATAGCCATCGAGAGGCCAATCGAACGCATGCTAATGAAGTTGTCCTTCGGGGAAGGACGCGTCGTTGTGAAAACACATGGATGTAAAAGAAAATCCCTACAGGCTAGGGAGTATGTAGGAGTAAGCACGGGATGACCGTTCAAGACAATCACTAGATCTCATGGCCATCGAGAGGCCAATAGACGTGCGTTAATGAGGTGTCCTTCAGGGGAAGGACGAAGTCATTGTAAAAACAAATGGACATAGAAGGAAATCCCTACAGGCTAGGGCGTTCGTAGGAGCAAGCACGAGGTGACCGTTCTAGACATTCACTGAATCGCATGGCCATCGAGAGGCCAATTGACGTGCGTAAATGAAGATGTCCTTCGTGGGAAGGACTCGTAGTTGTAAAAAAACAAAGATATAAAAGGAAAGTCCCTACAGGCTAGGGAGCGCGTAGATGTAAGCACAGGGTGACCGTTCAGGACAGTCACTAGATCGCATGGCCATCAAGAGGCCAATTGACGTATGCTAACAAAGATGTCCTTCATACGAAGGATGAGATTTTAGAAATATAATCCCTATAGGCTTGGGAACACGAAGATGTAAGCACAGGGTGACCGTTTAAGACAATCACTAGATCGCATGGCCATCGAGAGGCCAATTGACGTGCGTAAACGAATATGTCCTTCGTGGGAAGGACACATAGTTGTAAGAGTACAAAGATATAAAATGAAACTCCCTACAGGTTAGGGAGTGCGTAGATGCAAGCGTGGAGTGACCGTTCATGACAGTCACTAAGTCTCATGGCCATCGAGAGGCCAATCAACGTGCATAAACAAAAGTGTCCTTCGTAGGAAGGACATGGTCTTAGAAATAGAGTCCCTGCAGGCCAGGGAACGCGTAGGAATACCTGCAAAAATTAAAACGCAAGGCATTCGTAGTATATAAATTGCACATATATAATAAGCACGTAAGCACATATGCCCTAGGTTCATAGGTTCGACGTAACGGCTTAGGGTGCCTACCCTTCCCATTGGTATGTTCTAGAAGGTCTCATGGGGTCGTTCGTAGCCGCCGAGACTTTTTGTCTCTTTGGATTTTAGAACAACTCATTTATCCATGAGGTTCGAGTTTTAGGGGTAGGTTCCCAGAGAGATCAGCCAAATACCAAGTCCAGCCCTCAACAAGGTCAAGCCTCGTATCATACATTCCCGGATATTCAACCCACTCTGAGTGGAATTATAATAAGACTCGTAGGCGATGTAATCCCCCTCTGGTCTTAAATATAATCCCCACGCTTAGGTTTAATACAATTTATATAACCCGAAATGCAATAAAACCGCAATTATTCACATAATCAAACATTAATTAAATTGCTATAAATAAATTAAATTGCAAATAAATAAATAAATAAAATTAAAAATTTAAATATTTATATAAACCATAAACCCTGGACATTGCAAATAAATATATAAACAAAAATTTAAAAATTTAAATATAAAAGAAAAAACCCTAAATCCTAGAAATTGCAAATAAATATATAAATAAATATTTAAATATTTAAATATAAAAAGAAAAGAAATAAAACCTAAACCCTACTCCAAAACCCTAATTTTGACAAATTTGTCAAACCCTAATAGCTAACTACAAACCTAAATAATTTGTCAAACCTAAACCCTTCCAAAACCTATAGGAGCATAATAGTTCACCATTATAGAAATCCCCAGCAGAGTCGCCAGCTGTAGCAACCTGCCTAAAAATTTAAAAGGTTTAGAGTTGTCACCTATTCTGAAGGGCGAATAGGAAACCCTACGCAGTATAAAGATCTGGGTAAGTTATTATAATCAGGTTGAGGGAAGGTGTTAGGCACCCTCAACCCTTTCCTATTGGCTTTGAGTCTAAGGGTCAAGTTTTATGGTTAAAAGTTAAGGTTAATAGCTGAGGAATTGAATAGGGAAAATTTGAGATTTTAGGGAGGGGGACTCGCCTTGGTTATCCAAGTGCCTACGTATCTCCTTAGGGAGAATCAGAGTCAACGTAGTTCGGGCACAGAGTTGTACGCCTTTGAATTTGAATTGAGGTTTGAAGGCTTTTTGAATGGCCTGTCGTAGTTTTGGAAGTTGTGATTTGAAAGGCATTTTGAATTGCCTGATGGAAAAGGATGAAAATCCGTAGTATCGTGGTTTAGTGTTTTTTTAGATGTTTTGGGCGTACAACCCTGATTTGATATGGCACCGTTAGTTGCAGTGATCAATAGGTTTGATCATTATAGTTAACGGATTAATGGGGCATTGCTGGTTACTGAGATCGATAAATTCAATCATCGTGGGCAGCAAATTAACTGTATTTTAAATTATATATTTGTTTATCTCTCCTCTAATGCGACTAATAGCTTTAGTCGGGTCGAGGAGAGAATTAATGTTAATGTTTTCTTTGCCAAATGGTATTGGGATTGGGCAAACCCTAATGCATTGATAATCTTCCTAGATTTTTTGTGATTTTATAATTAAAAATGATTAAACTAAATTAAATCGAGTAATCGGAATAATCGGAAAATAAATCCTAAAACCTAATATAGCCCTAATCCTAATTTAATTATCCTAACCCTATTTGAATAATTAATTAAATAATTGATAGTTTTTTCTTAAAACAAAAATAAAAAAATGGTGAATAAGTATAGATACAGCAACATGATTCGGTCCTCCCATCTTCCTCTTAACTAAATCTAACCCTATAAACCACTACGGTGGTGACACGTGGCGTTGAATAAAACAAAAAAAAAGAAATTAACAAAATATATGGTCTTAACACCAGTGAGACTTGTTTCTCTTCACACGTGAAATAACAGCAACAGGCAAATCTCTTCCTCTCTCAAAAATCTCAGTTTGAAACAAAACCAATCTCACCATAGCAATGAACATTATATATATAAAAAAAAAGCTCACATTTGAAACCATCAAAGTCAAACAACAATGGAAAAATTACCGATTAAAGTCGTGATGTGCGTCGGATTGCGGCCGTGTGGTGATCGATGGTGGAGATTTGCGAGCGGTAGCAGCACTGTTCGCGGAGATGGTTGGGATCGTGGTTGGTGCGATCAGAAACCTCGTTAAACTTCGGATCTAGATCGGTGCCGGGATGGATTCTGAACGGGTTGAAAACGGAAGCCGAGTTGTTGTTGTTGTTGGATATGGATCTTCTTCTTTGTTCTTTTCTCAACCTGTAAAACAAGAATAATAGAAAATATTTGTTGCTTTAAAAAGTGATGACAACTATTGAATTTGTTTGGATTAGTGTCAATGGTATAGATTTGTACAATTTGTTATTGTTTTTGTTACTGTGAATTTGTTAGTGTTAGGCCTTTAATGGATTTGTGAAAAAAAAAGGGTATGAAGTTTGGTTTATTTGTGTAGTGATGAAAATGTTGTAGATATTACTAGTTTTCATTCTTCAGGAAACAACGTGAGAGGGGAGAATGTATTAGTAAAAAAACGTTGATGGTGTATGGTGGTGGTGTGTGTATGTACATATGAAAGGAGGGTGTTTACGTGAGAGAGTAGAAAACTGTGGAATTAATCTCTATAGCTTATTCACAATGTATCATGAATAGAGAAAATCAATAGGTTAGTTAGGATTCGTTAGTTGTATGTACAAAACTAAGAAATTATGTGCGTGAGAATGAAAGGCTGAAAGTAGGGTTTTGTGAATGGAGTTGGCCTCTCCTAATACGTATGAAAATTGTCTATTTATATTAGTTGAATCAGGGTTTTCTACACCTAATGGGCTTATTACCTAAATAACTAATAACTAAATCTAATAATCCTAATATTAATAAAAATAATTCTAAATAATTAATTAAACCCAATACCCTTAATTGAATAATAACCCGATTACTAATAACCAAAATGAATAACAATAGTTAGTAAAATTACAAAACTAATAATTCTAATAATAATGATAAAAAAGTAAATGGTAAGTTGAATAAAATGAGTAAATATAAAAATAAATTATAACGACTAAAATCCCCAAAAAAGATAGATGGGCCAAATGACTGGGCCTAGGATACCTGTTAATTTCACCTCCTTTTAACTCAGGGTATTTTATAAGAGGGTGGGTTTGACAATAGGAACGTCAAACCCCATGACTCTTAATTTTGCCCTCTGATGAATTAAAAGATGTGGATTTGATCGGGCAAATTTTGGGGTATGACACACAGATTCAATGTCCCAGATCAATACACGCGTACGGTACACTTGCTTCTCTCCATCGTTAGATCATCAAACCTCCAGATCCTACGCTCTTCAGCATGTAGGTGTACCAAGGACCTCCAGCGCTTGCCCACACCAGATTATACGCTAAGTCTTCCAAATTTTTTTATTTATTTAATTACACAAATGCTTCTATTTTTTTTGTTATTTCTTTTTTCTATTATAGTTTTTATTTATTTTATTTTTATTATACTAATAATTTTCTTTTTTTCATAAAATCATTTATTTTGAAAATATTTATTTTATAATTAAATAATTAATTTGATTTAATAATATCTTTTATTTGATTAAATGACTAAATTAATTGTTTAAATATTTAATTAGGTTAATATTTTTATTAATTGATTAAAATACTTATTAGGGTTAGACAATTTAATCGAAAATTTATTTTTGCCGATTTAATTAATTAGGTTGAAAACCAATAATTAATTAATTTGGTTTTTATTATTTTATTAACCATGGTTAACTTGTGCCCTAAATCAGGGTTTGCGAGGTTTGTCGTTAGATCATCCATACACTAAAAATTTCCTTTCTTTGTGCAAATTTTCAGGGTTAGTCAAAGATCCTTCAGCCACGCGCCATACCAATCGAAAAGCTAAGTTTCTAGTTCTTTTCTTGTTTAAATATCATTTTTATTTTACTTTGCCTTTTTGCCTAAAGATAGGGTTTGTCTCAAATAGTCAATGAATCTCTCATACACTCACCCCTTGTTATTTTTTCCTTCATTAATTTTCAGGGTTGATCAACCGAATTAAAGCTCAAACCTTCGGTAACCCTAAACTCATTCTTCCGATATTATTACTTGTGTTTAACCTATTGTTTTATTTGGGTTATATTATTGCTTCTACCCCTTCCACATGGCTATATATTTTGTAACTGCTCCTGGTTTGTATTGCTTGGCCTTAAAGGCACTTAAATTGTATTGCTTTACATTATAACTGCGTGGTTAGTAATTCTAGGGAGTGCAACCTTGAATTGAATTAGGATAACTAGTTACAAGATAATATAACTGAATTGAATCACTTGATTGTGCCACACACACACCTTTAGGGTAATTCCTCTTGTTGCCTTGTTGCCTTTGTTGCCTATTGCCTTATGATTTTGTTGCCTCTAATTATACTAAATAATAGTCAAGTCCCTCGATTCCGAGGATACCTAAAGCAAAGTTTCCTAAAGAGATTGAAAATCGTCTAGTCCCTCGAAGTTGCCTCGGTAAAACATGATTGTCCCAATTGCTAAGGTATCCTCGCATGATGCCTAAAAATATTAAATGACTATTATATCCTTCACTTAGAATACCTACCCTCTTTATGGCAGGGACAGTTTTGGGGCGAACGATAAACCTCGATGACCCTTAACATCCAATTGAAAGACTTCCTGCCCTCTCATGGTATGGATAGACCCTTTCGCCTTGAAAAGCTAAAAGAACAAATTTCAGAACTTAGGGTAGTTGCTACTAATTGCTTGCTCTAAATTCAAAATCTTTTTCCCACTCTTTTCAAAATCAAATTCAAAAAGACTACGCTTATTTACAAGCTAAAGTTCTTCTTCAAAATCTTTTCTTATTCACATTATAAACAATTCAAACAAACAAGTGAGCTAAGCAGTTAAGACCCCATGGATAACCATGGATACAAAGGGTGCTTTAAACCTTCCCTTTGTATAACTTACCCCCAAACTCAAAGTTTCTTTAAAAGGTCTTTTTCTGTTCTTTTAGCCTTTTTATTAAATTGGATAAAATAAAAGTCGGTGGCGACTCTTGCTATCCGCAACATTTCAAAAAATCAATTCTCCCACCGTGTTACACACGATCAATACCATTTTTTATTGTGATTATTTTGTTTAAGAGTTGAGAAGATTAGTTTATATGTTATTGCATAGAAATTTAGTTTTAGTTTTATGTGAAGTGTATTTCCATTGTTGGTAACTTAGTATCTAAAATAATACAATTTTTTAGTTCTTAAAAAATATAATATGTGTACTTTTAATTTTGTTCATCTTACAGAAGTTAAAAACAATAATTAATTTTTAAAACTTCGTTAGAGAATTTGACTTTTGTTAGGTAGGAATAATAATAATATACATACATACCATGAACTAGTAGAAGACCCATGCGTCCGCACTCATTCATAACTTATATCATTTGATAAGACTTAATTGTTGTTGATATATAATTGTTATTATAAAATCACTAATAATTAAAAATATTTAAAAATGAATATGTAACAAATCACCAACCTGATAAATTCAATATATCTAATAACTATAAATATTTATTAATATCACTAATAACATTAAATACTCTCTCCATTTCTTATTATAAGCAAAACTTCACTTTTTATATACATTGAATAATTGATGTATTATGACTATATATAGTCTAGATAGATTAATTATTCAATGTATCTAAAAAGTGAAATTGTGCTAATAACAAGGAATGGAGGGAGTATTTACAAATAGTTTGTTGATTAAAATAAAAAAGGTATTATAGTGATAGTGACTTGTGAAAATATTGAGTTTCAGTGATAAAATTCGCAGGAGTTGGTAAAATTACAATAATCATAAAAATTCAATTATGTTAAATAATCATACAAAATAAATAAAAAAATATGTAGGATGGAAATCTATAAAATAATCATATAAATTCAATTATGTTAAATATGTATTGTACTGATAGTGACCCGTAAAATAGAAAGTTAATTGTCTGTACAATTAATGAGTATTATCTAATTTATTACGGTATAAAACATATATATAAACACACATAAAAATAAAAATTTAAAATGAATTATTTAATTATTAAATAAATATAAAAAAAATTATGATAAAAAAAAAGAACATGCAAGATTGAGTAAAAAAGAAAATTTTGATTTTTAAAAGATAAGAATTTGATTTCTCAAATAAAAAATATTCATTTATTAAAAAAAGTAGGTTATGTACTGAGTGAGATGAAAAGATAAAATATTAGTGTATTACTCTATAAATGGAAAGGAAATGATTATTAGACTATTTGGCCAATTACAATTACATTATTATGTGATTTATTTCTAACAAGATTAAAACCAACTAAACCAAGTCACCACAATACAGGTTATTTCACTCCCATGCTTTTCACTTATAAATTCCATTTTGTATTTTACCATACACTTAATTCAATATCTTAAATGATTAATTTTAGTATAATATTTAAAATTAAATTTATAGATATAAAATTACAAATTCAATTATTCTAGTCTCTTCATTCCCATCCATGCAGACAAAAAAGCAAACGCTATATAATAAAGTATTAAAGGAAAAATCATAAATACAAACTACATAGAGAAAATTATAGAGGCTAGAAAATAGATTTTGAAATTCCTATATATCATGAAAGTTTCCATAGATAATTAAAGACTATATGAATATTGTGACTTTGGAGAATATGTGTATGAGTAAAGTTCTGTTACATGCCAAGTTCATTTGACAACACAGTTACTACTTACTATCAACTGAACATAAAACTCTAACACCATTTTGAAACAAGTCATGACCAAAGTTTACTTGAATATTCCAATGCAACAAAAATTACATCAAACTTGCTACCAACTGAGCCTAAATTTTAATACTCTTCTGTCACATGCCATGGCCAATATCTACCACCGGAATCTCGATACCCTTCTGCTACAAGCCATTACACACATCTGCCACCATATTCTGGCGCAGTAGAATCTGTATACTCTTCTACTGGTAGCCATGTTCAATTTAAAACAGTATTCCCAACTGGACATATACCATAACACCCTTTTAAAACCATTCATGAGCAATCTTTGCCACAATATTCTAGTGTAGCTGCGCCTAAACTTTCGCACCAATCTGTTACAAGCTTGCCACAAGTGAAATAAAGACTCAGTATGAACATTCTTTGTCACAATATTCTAGTATAGCTGAGCCTAAACTTCAACACCAATCTGTTACAAGCTTGCCACATCATTTAAGTGATATAAAAACCCAATACTCATCTTCTAGAAGCCATGACCAACTTCGAGTTGAGTTACCAAATGAGTAACATTCTCTCTAACATTCCAGTGCCATGAGAAATCAATACCCTTCAGCTGGAAGCCATGACCAACTTAGAGTATATTTACCAATTGAGCACCAATGTCCACAACATTTAAGTGTCATGAGAAATTAATTCAAGTACGAAAATGCATGATGTGCTTTGAAGAATTTCAAAGTTACATATGAAAGAAAAAACTGACAACTCTTCTGTTAAAGAAAAGATGGACTTAGGAAAATAGTTCATACTTTTGAGAAAGAACAGGTCCAGATTTCATGCATCGGAGGTATACTCGTGGTTTCGCTTTATGTCTTACTAAAGTTTCGTTGAAAACAGATTGTAACATAAACCATTTTCTGGTATAAGTACTTCTGAGACAACAAATTGTAAATCACTGTTAAACGTTGCACGGGTTCTTTCAGCAATTTTTTCCTCGCCGGTTGTACGGGTTTTCAATACTATTTTTGATACCATGTCAGCTATAACTATTTCATTATGAGCATCAAAACAAAGGAGATCTTGGTGTTGTGAATGATTCAGCAATGTGAAAGTTGAATTTCAAAATTAACTACACACAATTTCAAACAATTAAAAGATAGTAAAGTAAAAGCAACAGACAGAAACATATTTTTAAGAGATCTTGGTGTTTTGGATGACTTGCAACTATGGTAGAATTGGCACAACTTCAAGATAAACTCAAAAAATATTAGTTTCACTGCAATTTTACTTTTTATAACATAAGTTAGAGGAAAAATGGTTAATTGTTTGTTGAAATATATGTAGCAAGATCCTTTGAAACTGCGTACAATTCTCCTATCTCTCCGAATTTCCAATATTCTGTTACTCTGCAAGAAAATAAACATGTAAGAAGCTAGAAGTGAAATGTCACAAACTTATAACTCTTTTGTTAATAAAAGATGGATTACGAAAAATAGTTCTTAATTTTGAGTGTATACTTGTGCTTTCGCTTGATATCTTACTAAAGTGTTGTCGAGTGTTGCTGAAAACAGATTGTATCATAAACCATTTTTCAGTATAAGTACTTCTGAGATTGTTAGAAACAGATTATAACTTGACTAAAAAATATTAAAGTTCTTAAAAAATATAATATGTGTACTTTTAATTTTGTTCATCTTACAGAAGTTAAAAACAATAATTAATCTTTAAAACTTCGTTAGAGAATTTAACTTTTGTTAGGTAGGAATAATAATAATATACATACATACCATGAAAATCGAGATTTCATTTTTGTTCATTTTTCTATATCACTGAAGTTCTTGGTCAATTCTCTATTTTACTTAGCTATCTGCCGTTGGTTGTGGTATAATTAATTATAGCTAAAACACACATTTAACTGATTCGATATTTATTGATATTTTTATGCGTAAGTCCCTCTGGTAGATGTTTCTACGGTAACTTCCCATATAGGCACAAAGGGCACCGGAGGGAGATCAAAAAATTCTTATTTAATCTTAGTCTTAGTGCATGTTTGGATTGGCTTCTACAAATCCCAAAAGCACTTCTAATCTACTTTAACTTAGAAAATTGGTTTTTTTTCTTGTTTGGATACTTTTTCAAAATCAATTCTCTTCCTCCAAAAGCAATTCTAGTAGAAGCTACAATTCCTAGCTTTTAAGTTTAGTAGAATCAATTCTACATTTATTATATATTATTTATTACAACTCTTTTAAATTTTCCTACTTTATCCTCTTTAATTTTCATCAATTATTTCTTTTCTTTTTTATTTCTACTAGAATTCATTACCATTTTGGTATTTATACAAGTCAAAATCAATTTTGTTAAAACTATCCAAACAACATTGATCGATAACAATCACTTCTATATCATTGTATCCAAACATAAATCAATTCTTCTAAACTCAATTCTGTTAAAATCAATTCTACCAAACTCAATTTTCTTAGAATCAATTCTGACCACCGCCATTCCAAACACACCCTTAATCTATCTACTTTAATATAAATCTAAAGAAGTCATGATGGCAATCCTAGCCACATGTCATCTTGATAACAATCCTAGCCACATGTCATCTTGATAAAAAATTTAATTACAACTCCTAATTATACAAACTCTATATTAAAATAAATAATAATAATAATATAATAATATTGAACCACCACTAATAATAATAATAATAATAATAATATAATATATAGCTAATAATAATAATAATCTACTTAATATAGATTCAAATAAGTCATGATGGCAACCCTAGCCACATGTCATCTTGATAACAATCTTGGTAAGAATTCTAGTTTACACTGTTGGAACAAGATTTGTTCTGATCAATATTCTTAGTTTTGATGATAACAATGTATATGAATTTTGCTTGAGATAATGTGGTACTCTAATCCTATGCAATTTTCATTTCAGGAAATATATAAAGAGTATGCACAAAATCAGCGCAAGAAGCACTGACTCAGAAGGTTCAAGTATGCAACATCAGAACATGCTCTCGCAAGACATCAGAAGATGGTCAAGCAGAATCAGAACATGGTCTATTGAAGCATCAGAAGAACTTGAGATCAGAAGCAAAAGCACTGAAGTTCTCATGGTATCACGCTAGAAGCACTTCAAGGTCAGAAGACAAGAAGATGCTCTGCACCAAGCTGTTTGACTCTGATTATATTCAAACGTTGTTTATACAAACATCAGATCAGAAGCAAGTACAAGATGGCAGGCTACGCTGACTGACAAAAGGAACGTTAGAAGCTATTAAAGGCAACGTCAGTTAAAGCAAGATAAGCAAGGCTCGAGGTAGTTAACAAAAGAGTGAAACATTAAATGCAATGCTGTACGGATCACACAACGCATTAAATGCTCCCAACGGTCATCTTCTCAAACGCCTATAAATAGAAGTTCTGATGAGAAGCTGAATACAACACTTTGCGCAAACATACAGAAACGCTGTCAAATTCAAAAAGCTCTCAAACTTCATCTTCAACCTCACTTCATTACTGTCGTAATATCTTAGTGAGATTAAGCTTAAACTTTAAGAGAAATATCACAGTTGTGATTATAGCTTTTAAGAAGCGTTGTAATACTCTTGTAAGAATTTGTTTACATTCATTTGTAAAGAACTAGAGGAGATCAAGTTGTGATCGGATTCTCTAGATAGTCTTAGAGGGTATCTAAGCATTGTGTTCCTAGAGTGATCAGGTTGTAATCAGAATACTCTAGAAGACTTAGAGGTTATCTAAGTGGAAAACCATTGTATTCTTGTGTGATTAGTGGATTAAATCCTCAGGTGAGGTAAATCACTCCAAGGGGGTGGACTGGAGTAGTTTAGTTAACAACGAACCAGGATAAAAATCATTGTGCAAATTGTTTTTATCTTAAGAGTTTTAAAGATACACTTATTCAACCCCCCCCCCCCCCTTTCTAAGTGTTTTTCTATCCTTCATACACCCCTCCTTTACTAACTATCACACTGGCCCAATTACTTTATTTTTCATAATTTTCTAATAAATCACTAAAACTTCCAAATAATCCAATTAATAATTTAAATTCCAATTAAGTCAAATAATGGAAATTATGAGGTGTTACAATCCCCCCACTAAAAGAGTTTTCGTCCTCGAAAACATACCTCAAGTAAAGAGCTCAGGATAAGAGTCATTCATTTGACTGTCCACCTCTCAGGTAACATTATCACCTGCTGGTCCTGTAACACCCCTTTTATACCCCAAAATAAATAAGCATATAATCAGAGAATAAGCATGCATATATACAAAAGGGCGTTACATCGACGTTTTCAAAAACTAAAAGTTTTTTAAAATAACACCTCTCAATTAATCATACTTTATCCAGAATATGCATTCACAGCGGAAACTACTTAATACTCATGTGTTTCATAAAATGATTCATGTCCCATACCATGATCAAGTCTCAATAATCATCTCAACATAAACTAAAACATAATACAGAATATTGGGCTTAAAGCCTCTCAAACAGTAAGTAGAAAAATAACAAGTTCTTAAATCAAACATAATACATAACTGAATAGAAACATGAGTTCAAATAACTAGTCTACCCAGTGTTACATGACCAGAGCATCGACTCACTACCTAATCTTCAACAAACACGGAATAAAACTCCGGTTAGATCACGCATTAGTTACTAACGATAGAACCTGCATGTCGCCAAACGAGGGCAACATTAAAACAGAAAGGTGAGAATACGAATCATCATGAAGGAAGTATAATAAGATACAATGGTTAAATCAACAATTCAAGTAATTAATCACTATGTATAACCATGTAGATAATAATAATCGATCTATATTTCACATGTTATCAAGTATATAACAAGTATAAAGAGTATAATATTTCAATTCCAATATTATATTCTCAATTACGCACACAACCATAATTATCACATATTCAGACATTTAATCAAATATGTATTCAAACAACACTCATTTCGATTATCAAGCTCATACACATATCAGAACTACATCAACTTCACATATTCAATTATCGCATAATTCTAATGTGACTCAATGCAAGATATGTGACGCTATGCATGTGGTACCGCAATGTGAACCCAACGTTTCACCGCTTTCCGATTCAATATCTAGAATCCAAGCCACGCTTCCGATCCGGACAAGATCAAAGCCACCACGTATGTTTCCAATTAAGGATAAACGTATTCTACGTCTATTTCCATTCAAGGATCACCGTCTATTACCATGTGAACCCACAGTTTCACCGCTTTCACAATAAAGCCGACTATGCCATGAATGAATGTACAATTACCAACCAACTATGCAATTAAGATTATCTCATCAATCTTAACTTACCGCATACCCATAATAATTCAACTCTATGAATTATATATCAAATTGTACACAACATTCACAACACATTGATATTAATCCACATAATAGAAACAATATTCAATTTTTAATTCACAAAATACAATTAACCCTAGTAACTCATACTATCTCATGTTAATTCATATTTCCAACAAAATATAAGAATATACTTCCAAACCAAGTATCAATTCATTAGTATTTGGCCAAAAATACAATTACGGTATAAATTCTCAAGATACCGTATTCTACCGACAAAACCGAATAATTGATCTAATTCCAAATTTATTCCAATCAATTAAACTCATTGAAATTAATTCAACTATTAATTAAATCAACTAATTAATAATTATATTACATTAGTTCCTATTTACTCTATTATTTTCTATTACAAAACCAATATTTAATATAAGCAATATTCAAATTTACCTAATTTTGGTCGGTTCGTAAAACATCATCATTTCAACAAAATAACACTATCATGTTAATCTACTAATTAAATTTAGCTACCATATAAATTTGCATTAAATTCCGGACAATTAATTATATTGCTTAATTCCGCTATTCGGACAAACGAGACCATTTCGAATTACATTTATGAATTATAATATCCTACTGTTTAAATACGTAAGATGCCAAGATTCATTACCTTACTATTTCCAATTTATCATCTCATAATTTATGGTTCATATTCATGTTAATATGGAATTATATATGATCCCTAAGTAATTTTAAGAGACATGAAAATTATATATGTTCCTTAAGTAATATTAAGAGACATGAAAATAGAATATCACACAGCAGATGAAAACAAGAAAACAGGACACAATTGCAACAGCATGTGAACAAAAATAGTGACTCAAGTAGTTGTTTCATTTCCATCATAGCATGTCACAATATACGTATATACGTGGAACAGAAGCGAAGCAAAACGGTGCTCAGTGCTAAAAATGCAACTATATAGAATCAATGGGGTGTGCCGATCGGCACTTGCCTCCCCTCACCCATTGTCATTCGACAATTCCTTCAAATGGGCATGGTGACGGCCGTCAAGGCCTGGGTGGTACCGTCGATAATTTATATTTCAAACCAAAATCAATTTCCAAATTTATGAACACAGTATACTACGAAAATCAAACTAACATTTTTATAGATTCAACAAAACAATAAACCTAAACATGTTAATCTACCCATTAACCCATCATACTAGCCCATAATAATAGGGATTCTCCCCCTTACCTCTTCAATGTGCTTCAAACCCTAGCTTTTGCCCCTTGTTGTTCTTCCCCTTTCTTCCTCTTCCTCCTCTCCAAAATGAGCCAAAGTTATGATACCTCTACTCTTCCCAAACCCTTACTATATTATTCATATTGGGCTTAACCCATATAATTCTACTTCCTAACTAATTAGGCCCAATTGATAAAATAGAGTAGTCAAATAAATAATTATGCTCCAACAAATAATATTATTACCCTTAGTATTACTTTCTGATTAACCCAATTAAATCCGACTTTATCTCAAATAAATAAAAATCCAATAATAATATTATTTCTAATATTATTTCTCTACATATTCCACTTTATTAATTCTTCGATTAACCGAATAAATTCCAACTTCACTTAATAATCCGAACACGTTTCTCAATAACATCGATGATCTAATTAATTATCAAACTTCGTCCAAATTAAGTAAATAAATCCTTATTTAATTTAATTAGCCAATTAATAAAATTCGGGTTGTTACAGGTCCTCCCCATGCTACCTTGACCAATGCTATCTCTTTACCCTGCAGCTGCTTCAACTCCCGATCTTCAATCCTCAGGGGCATTGTCTCAACCATCAGGTTGTCTCTCACATGTACATCATCCACTTGGATTACATGAGAAGGATCCGCAATGTATTTCCTCAACTGACACATGAAACACATCGTGCAAATTCGCAAGCGTCGACGATAAAGCAATACGATATGCCACCTCTCCTACTCTTTCCGTAATCTGAAACGGACCAATAAAATGCGGCGTCAACTTCTTTGACATCAACACCAGTTATAGAAGTAACTTGCAGAAACACATGATCTCCCTCTCGAAAATCAAGTGTTCTCCTCCTCTTATCATAGTAACTCTTCTAACGACTCTGAGAAGCTTTCATCTTTTCTTGAATCATCTTAATATTTTATGTAGTTCGTTGAACAATCTCCTGTCCAATCACAACACTACCAGATTCATTCCAGCATAATGACGTCCTACACCTCCTACCATACAAAGCCTCAAACGGAGCCATACCAATACTCGAATCAAAACTATTATTGCAATTAAACTCAATTAAAGGTAGATAACTATCCCAAGCACCACCTTTCTCTAACACACACGCATGCAATAGATCTTCTAACGACTGAATTGTCCTCTCTGTCTAACCATCAGTCTGCGGATGATAAGTAGAACTCAATCTCAACTTAGTACCCAAAGCCTTCTGGAAATCTTCCCAGAACTTAGATGTAAATCTTGAATCTCTATCGGACACAATACTCGAAGGAATACCATGTAGACTAACTATCTTCTCAATATACAACTGAACTAACTTCTCCATCGGATAATCCATTCTCATCGGTATAAAGTGAGCAAACTTTGTCAACCTGTCCACAATAACCCAAATAGCTTCACAAAACTTTACTGTCATCGGTAAACCAGAAACAAAATCCATAGATATGTTGTCCCATTTCCACTCAGGAATAAACAACGGTTGCATAACTCCATATGGCTTCTGATGCTCGATCTTTGACTTCTGGCAAGTCAAACAAGAATAAGCAAACTCAACAATTTCCTTCTTCATTCCTGGCCACCAAAACAACTTTTTCAAATCGTGATACATCTTGGTAGCTCCAGGATGAATACTTAATCCATTACGGTGTCCTTATTCAAGAATGAATACTCTTCCTAAGCTCAGTAACATCAGGAACATAGACTCGATCACCAAACTTCATTATACAGTTCTCATCAATTCGGAAGTCACCTCTTTTGCCTTGGTTGATCAAAGTCAATCGATCGACTAAACCAAAATCAGATTGCTGACTCACTCTAATCTCATCAAGGATACCACTTGTCAATTTCAGCATACCCAATTTAACATTATTAGCTCATTAATTATATTAAGAAAATTTTAACTAATAAATTAATCATTTACAATTTTTATTATTGAGTGTTTATATACCAAAAAAATTTATTGAGTACAAAGTTAGAATGATAGACTACTTTTAAGAAAATACATATATAATTCATTAATAAAATTAATATTGTGGTTGAATAACAGCTTAAAATATCAATTTTAATTATATTTAATTTTGTATACAATATTTATAAATTTTAAAAATTGAGTTAAGTTTTTTAATTTTTATTTACAAAAGAGAAAACAATTGAGGCTGATGGATGGTTAATATCATAATGTTCATTATGTATTATTTAAACAATATAATAATGCTTAATTATTTTAAAACATCATTACTAATTGGAAGAATACTTAATTATTTTAAAATAGGTTTTTATTTCCCATTTAACTATCTTAATTAATATTTTTAATTAGTAATTCGTTTTATTTTTAATTGATGAAAACTAATTAGCTTCTACTCTCATTTTAAATTTATAAATGCATAATATATTACCACAATAAAAAGATAAAGGACACGTGCAACTGTTGCATATATAAATAAATACGTATTAAAAAACAATAGAATAGTATCTTACAATAAATGAAAAACATAAAAAGAAAAGCCTATGTTTTGTTTTGTTTTGAATTGACAGTATAATTTGTAAGTGATATTCATCATATAAATTAAAGTTATTTTTTTATTTATCTAAATTATAGACTAAACAATAAGTGGAGATTTTAAATGTTAACTAATCTCTTCTTATATGTATTATGAATCAAATATCTACTAAATAGTCAAATGAGTTATTATTACAAGTTCTAATAAATAAAAATATATAAAATTTAAAAGGTTACACTAATATGAAATATGTTTAAAGCTTTTATATGAGTAATTTTACGAATAAATATAATATATAATTCAAATGTATTAAATATTATGAAATTGACAAATTATATTAATCATTTTTATTAAATTAATAGATAAAAGATTGTGCACATGCATTCAATGTTTTTTTAAAAATGAAAATTGAAATAATTATTTTATTATTTAGCTTTTCGTGTTATATGATTTTTTTTACTATTTAATTCACTACAAAAAAAATGCTCTGCAGCGACATGGATAGCACGTCGCAACATGCAACATCACGTGGCAACAAAAAAATAGCGACGTGGGCCAACATGTCGCAGGAGCTAAAGTGACAACTATGTAGCGACGTGGAGACCACGTCAGAAAGTAGCGACGTGACTCCAACGTCGCAACAGGATTACATGAGAAACAGCTACCTGCACACACAACAGGTGTGGCAGGTGTGGAAAAGTGTGAAGTTGACCAATGTAGCGACGTGGTTTCCACTTCGCTACATTAAATGCTTTTTTTTTAAATTTAATCACGCAGGATGTGATTTGTTTTATTGGTTTTATATAATTAATTAATATATAATAAAATATATATAATAAAATTTATATAATAAAATTTATATAATAAAATTTATATAATTAAATCTATAAAATAAAATTTATATAATAAAGTCTATAAAATATAATTTATATAATAAAATTTATATAATAAAATTTTAAAAAATAAATTCATATAATAAACTTTATATAATAAATTCAATTAAATAAAACTAAAAATTTAAAACTAATATTTTAATGAATTAAAATGTAGAATAATTTACATAAAAATAAATTAAAAACAAATAAAATACAAAATGTTTTTAAGAGGCATCATCCGGAAAATAATTATCCGGATTAAAATCATCAGTCACTCCGTCATCCTCCGGCTCTTGAGCAGGAGCGTTACTGTAATTTCCACCTCCTTGCATAAACCGTCTCATCTGCTCCTCCATCTCAGCTTGCTTCTTCATAATGCCCTCTATGTGCGGATTGCATTTCTTTCAGGGTCAACCAATGCACACTCTTCTTTCCAGAAGGTCGACCTGGAAGACCGAATACTGATAAGGTGAATTGACTCCTCTGGTTGACATTTACCGGATTCCGTATGGTTCTAGGAGTTAACATCAAGTGATTGAAATAATGACTGCAAAAATGTGATGTTTCTCGATGCAGGTAATGTGCACATATAGAACCTTCAACTTACTTTATTTTTCACTGACCGCTTTGAATCACCCATGAACCTTTCAAACGGATACATCCACCTATATTGAACTGGTCCACCAAGAAAAGCTTCATATGCAAGATGCACAGGTAAATGTTCCATGGAGTCAAAGAAACCAGGCGGAAATACTTGCTCCAACTTACAAAGAATGATTGCAATGTTTTGGTCCAACTTCATGATGTCTTCCTTTTTTAAAGCTGACGCACAAATATCTCTAAAAAACTGACTAATTTCAGTTAGTGGATCAAGAACATGTTTGGGTAGCGAGCCAAATGCAATTGGTAACAATTGTTCCATAAAAATGTGACAATCGTGACTTTTCATTCCATGCAACTTCCCAGTGTTAGGGTCAGCACACCTTGATAAATTTGATGAATATCCATCGGGCATTCTCAAATCTTTTAGCCATCAACAAACAGCTTTAGCTTCTTGGGAAGTCAGAGTGAAACAAGTCTTGGGTTTTAATAACTTTCCATTCGGTAGAGGCTTCAACTCCAACTCTCTTCTGTTACACCATTTTTCCATGTCTTGTCTGGCCTTTTCATTATCTTTTGTTTTGCCTTTCACATCCATCACTGTGTTAAATACATTATCAAAAAAATTTCTTCTCAATATGCATAACATCTAGATTATGGCGCAATAAGTTATCTTTCCAATATGGGAGGTCCCAAAATATACTTCTTTTTGTCCAATTGTGCGTGACTCCGTATCCTTCAATTCGGAATTCTTTGCCAGTATCTGTAAATTTTGGTAGCTCACTAACTTGTTCCCGTATAGCCCATGGTGACAATCGAGGCGGAGGCAAATCTTTCACTCGTACATCTTTTTTAAAGTTTGTCATGTTTCTTCTATAGGAGTGATTTCGTGGTAGGAATCTGCGGTGGCAGTCAAACCACGAGCTTTTCCCACCTTTATCCAACGTGAACCCTTTGTTGTTTCCCATGCAATGCGAACAACCCATTTTGCCATGCGTACCCCAACCAGACAACATGCCATATGCTGGAAAGTCGTTGATGGTCCACATCAAGGAAGCTCGCATTGTAAAGTTTTCTTTACGTGATATATCATAAGTCCATTCTCCAATCCACAATCTCTTCAAATCATCAATTAAAGGTTGTAAATACACATCAATTCTTGCTTTTGGACTCGAAGGTCCTGGAATGACGCACGTCAAAAACATGTATGGTTTTGTCATGCACATCTCAGGAGGGAGGTTGTAAGGGGTTACAATAACTGGCCAACAAGAATACATACTTCCCGACGCTTGAACATAAGGAGTAAAACTATCTGAGCATAATCCAAGCCTGACATTTCTAGGTTCTGCGGTATTCGATCAAAATGCTTCCATGCCTCGCCATCAGATGGATGCCGCATAGTGCCTGGACTTGTTTTATTTGTGTGATGCCATGTCATTTGACTTGCACTGTGCATTGAAGCAAACATTCTTTTTAACCTTGGTATTATCGGAAGATAAAACATGGACTTTACTGCTACACGGTCTTGATTAGTGTTAACGGCTCTACTGGGAACTTTATATCTTGGACTCATACAAAACTTACATTCCTCCAACAACCCATCTTGAGTACCAAACTCATTGTCGTAAAACAACATACAACCATTAATGCAACAATCAATCTTTCTTACTCTTAAGCCCAACTTCGACACCAACTTCTTTGCTTCATAAAATGTTGTAGGCAAGTTGTCTTTCATTGCAGTTGAGTCCAACATCATTTTTACGAAGAATTCCAAACACTGATCAGGAACATTCCAATTTGCCTTGGCGGCCAACAATCTCACACACATTGATAACTTTGAGTCAGACGATCCATCAAACAACGGCGTATTCATCTCATTCAACAACTGATAAAATTTTTGCGCTTCCTCATTCGGCAACTCTTCCCCACCAAAATCTTCAGGTTCATCATAGGTCACGTTCACACCAAAAGCATCCTCAACCATGTCACCAATCAGATTAAAGTTTTCCTCATATTCCATAGGCGACCGACTACTTGAAGCATGAGAGTTGCTAATCTCTGGTACGTTACTAGGCAGTTCTTCACCGTTAAACGTTCAAACTCAATAATTTGCAATGAAACCCCTTCTATGCAAATGAGATGTTATTTCCTGTGGGTCACTAATTATTGGTCTACATTCACATTTAAGACAGGGACACCTAACTCCTCTTTCGCTTCGACATAATTCCTGAGCAAACGCCCAACTGATAAACCCTTCAACTCCAACTATAAAATTGGGTTTAAGTCCCATTCTTCCTGGAAATGTTCTATCGTACATCCAACTACGATAATACCGATAATATTTCATACTGCATATTTATACAATCATTGTCATTTTGAGTTAGTAATATTAATCAACTTAATATTATTCTTAGACGTATACTAGTTAATATAACATATGTTATATTGAATATATGTTAACCATAAAGTTACTATTTTAGTAACTACACATTTTAAACTACACATATTGAAAATATTATTTAATAAAAATACTACTATTAAATATTTACTATTATTAAAAATCTTATTTTTGATTCAACTATTAAACATGTACCATATAAATATATATTACATATTAAAAAGTACTACTCATATTAAATATGTAACATATAAAAATACTACTATTAAATATTTACTATTTTAAATATTAATAATATTTTGTAAACATAACTTCTACATTCATTAAGATTAATATGTATATTATTTTTAATATGTATAGTTTTAATTATAGTTTGTAAACATAACTTCTACATTCATTAAGATTAAATATTTTTAATATTTTGTAAACATAACTTCAACATTCATTAAATATTAATAACATTTTGTAAACATAACTTCTATACTATTTTAAATATAATATATATTACATATAAAACATATTCTATTAGAATTTTTTTAATAAAACTATTTTTATCAAATATATACAAAAATGATGTATTTTTAATTATAGTTTGTTTATATTTCTACTTTTCAAAAAAATAACTTATTTTATATAAACATAAAAAATTCATAACTTATATGTATAAAAATATTCTCTTTTTAATATTTTATTTTCATAATTCATAATATAAAATTATTATCTTTTTATTATAAACATAAAAAATTTAATTTCTATATATGCAAAAATTCTTTTAAAAATATATAAATATAATATATATTCTATTTTTTTTATAATATAGTATAATATTACTCATTATAATAAATAATATATATGATAAAAATTTAAAATGAAAACTTTATAATATATATAACTATTATATTAGTTTTGAATATATTAAATTTGTTTAAGTTATAATAATCTATTTTTTAAACTGAGAACTTTATAATATATATCCATATTATATTCTTAAAAATGAAAACTTTATAATATATATAACTATTATATTCGTTTTAAAATTATATTAATATTTATAATAATCTATTTTATATATTGTAAAATATTAAATAAAAAATTAGTTAAATCTATTTCAACAAACATATATAGATTTCAACAAACATATCAAATAAATCTATTTCAACATACAAAAATAATCTACTTCAACAAACATACAAAAATATCAACAAACATACAAAAATAATCTATTTCAACAAACATACCTAATAAATCTATTAAAGAATATACCTAATAAATCTAATAAAAAACTTATCTCTTTAAAATCTATACAAAAACAACCTAATAAATCTATTTAAAATATACTACAATAGAAAAAAATAACTTACCTCTTCTTCAATCTACTCCTCCTTCTTCAATCTACTGCCTTCTTCAATCAACTAAATCTATACAAAAAAAATCAAAAATTAATAACAAAATATAGAATGAAATTATAAGAAAAAAAACAAAATATCAAATGTAACCTTAACTACCTTTGATATAAATAAAAATTTTGGGATTGAATTGATCTTGGGAGAGAATGGTTGGATTTTAGGAGGGGGTTTTGTGTGTGTGAAGTTGCTGGGTTTCGTTTACATAGAAGAAAAGAAGAAAAGGAAAATGCGTTGATGAATGGTGGTGGAGGGAAGTGAAATGGGTAGATAAATACACAATGTAGCGACGTGCCAGTCACATCGCTAATTGCCACGTGACATCCACGTCACAACATGGCAAAGGTAATATGTATTAATGCCTCTGCCTGCAAAGCTGCCAATATGTCAGTTTATTGGAACGTTGTGTTTGGTTTGTAAACGTTGCGACGTGTTTCTAACGTTACAACCAAATTTTGCAAAAATTTGAATATTCCCCCCATTTGAACGTTATGGTTTTTAATGAATTAATTTATAGATTTAATGTAGCGACGTGGTGTACACGTCGCATCCTTTTTTCACATTACCCCAGGCCTGATTTCTGATCACTTTACAGAAATAAAGTGATTTAATATTAAAATACACCTTGCGATGTTAATGTCACGTCGCAACAAGCAATTTGGAGCCACGTGACTTCCACGTCGCTAATATATGTTGTTGGGGAGGAGTTTTCTTGTAGTGATTCTCTTTGAATATATCTATAAGACTGAAAAATCATTAGATTAATTTTTTATTTATTTTATAATTAGTTCATTGATTTAAATTTTTTTTTATCATCCTTAATTACTATCTTATGTATAAAGTTATTTAAATGTAATTACTTATTATATACTATATTTCAATTTAATATTAAATTGTTATTAAAATTATTTATGATCTATAAAATAATTTTATATGCTAATAAAAAATTAAATATCAACTTATAAAAAAAAAATATAGTTTTATCTAGTGCATAAAAAGCCAAGCCTTGCATTTAATCACCGTCAAATATTTTAACCTTTTTAACCTAATTATCTAAAAAATAGACCTAATGTTATTTAAATGTGAGGTGTTTGTTGTATCTTTCTTAAAGATTTCTAGTTGGGTTAAGAAAAGAATATTTAGTAAAGCATAGTAAGTAAAACCATCTGAAAAATAATTTTGTAAAAAAAATATTTTCCAAACAATTATTAAAAAATAGGATTTTAATTAATTAATTTTTAAAATGATACATCTGAAATATAATTTTTTATGAAACAAAAAAAACTTCAAATTTAATTGATATTTCACTTTTGATTATAAAAGTTGCGGGTTATTGCCAGAAAATTACTTATTTTGTTAACTTTGTAAATAGTATATTCATATGGGCTAAAAGGCCCAAAAATACCGTAAATCACAACACAATTTAGGGTTTTGCCGTTGTAACTTATACCTATTTAAGCCTTTCTTTTCTCTCCTTACATCATACATTCACAATATTCTTTCACAGTCCTCTCTCTAAAACTTCGCAGCCTAAGCCTATTCCATGGTGCATTCAATTTAGAGTCTCTGATTCCCCATTTGGATTCAGTGTTGTACGTTGCGGAAATCATGGATCTGGATATTTTATGGATCTTTGTTCAATCACAGGTTATTTCTGGATCTAAATTTTTCCCTAAATCGATGATGGGGTTTCGAAATCTGTTATCTGAGTTGTTCATGTCCCAAAGATTTTTTGAAACCAGTATGTTACAACGTTTGAAAAAAATTACCGGTTTTATCCAACCCGTTTAAACAAGTTATGTGAAACCCGTTTTTAAAACCAATTATGTGAAATCTATTTTTAAAACCAATTATCCTAACCGTTTCTTAAACCCGTTTCCGAACCAGTTTTAATATCAGTTTTCCAAAACCTTTTCATAACCCGTTTTGAAAACCAGTTATCTAAAACCAGTTTTCCAAATTTCAGAACCCAGTTTTGAAACCAGTTATCTATAACGGTTTCAAAATCTGGTTCGAAATTCAGTTATCCAAATCGTTTCAGAACCCGGTTTCGAAACCAGTTATCCATAACCTTTACAGAATCCGGTTTGAATACCAGTTATCCAAACCGTTTCATAATCCGTTTAGAAACCAGTTATCCAAACCGTTACAGAATCCGGTTTGTAATACCAGTTATCCAAACCGTTTCATAATCCGTTTAGAAACCAGTTATCCAAACCGTTACAGAATCCGGTTTGTAAACCAGTCATCCAAACCGTTTCAGAATCCGGTTTGTAACCAGTTATCCAAACCGTTCCAGAACCTGGTTTGTAAACCAGTTATCCAAACCGTTTCATAACCTGGTTAGAAACCAGTTATCCAACCCGTTCCATAACCCGGTTAGAAACCAGTTATCCAAACCCGTTCCATAACCCGGTTAAAAACCAGTTATCCAAACTGTTTCCAAACCTGGTTTGAACTAAAACCAGTTATCCAAACTGTTTCATAACCTGTTTTGAAAAATCAGTTATCCATATCTGTTTCAGAACCCCTTTTTAAAACCAGTTATCTTAACCCGGTTATTGAACCAAGTATCCATAACCCATTCTTAACCGGTTTTAGAACCAATTATCCAAACTGTTTTGTAACCCGGTTTTAATATCCAACCCGATTCTTAACCCTGTTTGAAAACCAGTTATCTAAAACCTTTTCTGAACCTGGTTATCAAACCAGTCATTAAAAACTGTTATGGGAAACCTGCTATTAAAAACACTTATTAGAAAAAGTTCTTTTAACCTATTATCTGAACTGTATACTTTAAAAATTACCAACAATTAGTTCAATTTTTTTTTTTTAATTTGTATCATTAAAATAATTTGAAAAAATTACATTGAATGCTTATTTCTATTTTAACTGGTATTTCAATTTGATAAAAAAAAAAAACTGGGAATTCAGTTGTTTACGTTAAATTTTTTTTAATTGGTATATCTATTGTTTATTAGTTGGTTCACGGGTGATGAATGTTTAATAATAAGTGAATTTTATTTTTTATTAAAAAATTAAAGGTTAATATAAAATTTAGGCTGACCACTACCAGGCCACTTTTTAATATTTGAATAATTTTACCATATTAAAATATTTAGCATATTTGATATTCATTTTATTTAATAATAACACATTAATATATTTAGACATTTATTTTATTTTATTTAAATATTGATAAAAACATACAAATTATAATGTTACTTAAAAAAATTTATTTATTTAAAGTAGACATACACCGTGCATTTTATATGAGTTAAAAGGTAATAGAAAATCATAAATGTGCCATGTTATTAAATTTTTTTTTAATAAAAAAATGATTTAATTGGATACATGGGTGGTGATTGGTTGACAGTGTAAAAATATTTTACACTGTCAGTGCATCACCCCTTTTCTCATTTTATATTAAAATGTTATTGATAATTGATAATTATTATAATTCAAGACAAAAAATTTAAAATATATTTAAATGATTTTGTACTGATTGAATTTTTAATTTAAAATATTAAGTTATTCCATGGTGGATGAGGATATCCATAACCCGGTGAATGTGGACATGAATAGATTCCTAACCAGCATTCCATCTGAAGAAGAGATTAAATCTGCAGTTTTCAATTTAAACAAGAATGTTGCCCCTGGACTGGACGACTTTTGAGGGGTTTTTTACCACACCTATTAGTTATAGATGTTGTAACCCAATTCTTCAGTACAGGTTGGATCTTGCCCAAGTATAATTCCAACAATATTATTCTTCTGCCTCAGCATAAAGAAGTTGATACTATGAAGTCCTTCAGGCCAATTGCTCTTGCCAATTTCAAATTCAAAATTTTAACCAAGATTCTGGATGACAGGCTTGCTACTTTCATGCCTTCTCTTGTTTCTTCTAAGCAACTTGGCTTCATTAAAGGAAGATGTATAAAGGACTGTATTTGCACTGCCTCTGAAGCTATTAATCATCTGCACAACAAATCTTTTGGTGGTAATATGGCTCTCAAAGTTGACATCACAAAGGCTTTTGACACAATTAACTGGAACTTCCTGCTGTATGTTCTCCAAAGATATGGTTTTAATCAGGTTTTCTGCAATTGGATCCAAAGTATTCTTTTCTCTGCATATCTGTCAATATCCTTCAATGGTGCTTCCAAGGGTTTCTTCAATTGTAAGAGAGGGGTGAGGCAGGGTGATCCACTTTCTCCTCTTCTTTTCTATATGGCCCAAGATGTTCTCAGCAGGAGTATAGCTAAGATTGCTAATGATGGTGACCTTAAGCTTATCAAAAGTAGCAGTAATTTGTTTATTCCCTCTCATGTCATGTATGCAGATGACATCCTCCTTTTTTGCAAAGCTAGCATATCTAATGTCAATGCCTTGATATCTCTTTTCAAAAGATATTTCCTGATTTCTGACCAAGTCGTGAATAGTTCTAAATCCTCTCTCTTTCCTGGCTGCATCAACAATTCGAAGCTTCAAACTATTCTCAACAAAATTGGTTTTTCTAAAGGATCCCTTCCTTTTATGTATCTTGGAGTGCCCTTGTTTAAAGGCAAGCCAAAAGCCTTACATTTTCGGCCTATTGCGGATAAAATTTTGGCTAAGTTGTCTGGTTGGAAAGGCTCGAGCTTGTCCATGGCTGGAAGAGTTTGCTTGGTGAAATCTATTATTGATGGTATGCTCAATCATACTATAACTATTTATGCATGGCCAATTTCTATTTTAAAAGAAATTGAGAAAGCTGCGAGGAATTTTATTTGGTCTGGCTCTACGGTCAAGAGGAAACTTTGTGTAGCTGCTTGGCAAAAGATTTCTAGACCTAAACTCCATGGTGGTTTAGGGCTTAGATCTCTTCTAATACTTAATGAGGCTGCTAAACTCAGGCTGGCATGGGATTTTAGAAATAGTACTGAGCAGTGGGCAATCATTCTCAGAGCCAGGGTCCTGAAAAGTTTTGGTACCATTAATTATCATATTTTCTCCTCTATATGGTCTTCTATCAGATCTGAGTGGCACACCTTAAATTTAAATTGCGCTTGGTTATTGGGCAATGGTTCGAAAATCAATTTTTGGATTGATAGTTGGTGTTATCCTCCTCTAATCATGAGTACTTCTATGGACTTTCTTATCCTCCATGACATATCTGTCAACTCTATGGTCTGCGAATTCATCATAGATAGATCCTGGAGCATTCCGTTAATTTGGTCAGATTTGTTTCCATTTATAGAGCAAAAACTCAACATGAAGCTTCTTCGCAACGTAGAAATGGAAGACGTCTGCATTTGGCCTCATTGTACTTCTGGTAGCTTAACTCTTCAAGAGGCTTACAAATTCAAGAACCCTTCCACTCCCCTTAGTGGTCCAAGGTTATTTGGAGAAAGGACATTCCTCCTTCAAAATCCATATTTGTTTGGAAGCTGATGATGAATAAAAATGCCACTGATGATAACTTAATGGTAAGGGGTTGTAGCATTGTTTCTATGTGCAGTCCTTGTAGATCAACTATTGAGACTTCCCAACATCTTTTTTTGATTGTATATTTGCTAAGAAAATCTGGTATTGGCTTATCAACAAGGCGATGTTGCGAAACTGTCCGCAAGACTTGGATTCCAGGGGCAGGTCTAAACAGTGTCAGACGCTTCTCATTGCGACTTCGGTTTTCATTTTGTACACAGTCTATGGGAAGCCAAGAATAATGAAATATTTAACAATATGCAGCCAAATTTGAAACACACCATTCAAAGGGTTACCAATTGCATTAGCATGGAAGATTTTAAATTGCTGAAGGCTTTTAATTTGGATATTAGACCGCCTAAAGCTCCCGTGATTAAAGAATTTTTGTGGCATCCCCCTAATCCGGGTTGGATAAAGTGTAATTATGATGAAGCTTTACAATCACAATAATCTTCCTGCGGCTTGTGGTGGTTTGTTCAGAGATTTTAGGGGGAATTTCATGTTGGCCTTTGCGCGGATTCGGTCCCTTGGTCGTCTTCTTACTTGGCTGAATTCGTCGTTGTTATTCGGGCTTTGGAAATAGCTATTGAGAGAGGGTGGAACAAGATTTGGATTGAGACGGATTCGCTTCTGGTGGTTCAAGCTTTCTCCAAACCTTCGTTAGTTCCGTGGCAAATCAAGGTTGATTGGACTCTTTGTATAAATTATTTTGTTTCTAGGCAGATTTTTATTTCTCACATTTTCAGAAAGGGTAACTCTTGTGCCGATTTTTTTGCTAATATAGGTCTTACTAGTAGCTCTCATATTTTTTGACTCAATTCCTCTGGGCATTAGGAAGGAATTTGTTCGTAATAGGCTAGGATTGCCTAGTTATAGGTTTATCCTTTGAAGGGTTTTTTTGCCCTCTTTTTGTAATGTTTCCTTATCTAATATTCAAGGTTTCATTAAAAAAAATTTTGCACTCAGTTTTAGTCCCTGTAGAGGGACCAAAAGTGAGTGCAAAAGTAATTTTATAAGGACTAAAAGTCAATATATTTTTTATAGGGACTAAAAGCCAAAATTGAGATATTTATAGGAACCAAAAACATATTTAACCCTACATTTTATGTTCCTTTAAACTCACTCAAATAAAAATTTACTATAAACTAAATATTTTTAGTAGACTCACTCAAATAAAAATTTACTATAAACTAAATATTTTTAGTAGAGAGAAAGAGAAAAAAACCTCAAAATGAAATACTTTTATTTATCTTCTCATCTCATAGCCAATTTCTCCTACAATATCAAAAAATTAGAAAATTTCTTTATAGACCTCCCAACCTTCTAGGTCACCTCTGGTGAAAAACCCAAACTACCCCTGACTTCGAAAATGCATTTTCGAAATGCAAGAAAAAGGTGTTTTCGGAGATGCATCTTCGAAAGCGCCTTTTTTTTGAAAAAATTGTCTTATTTCGGAAGTTCATTTCCGAAAACAGCATTTCGGAAGTTCATTTCCGAAATACTGCGCGTTTTGCAGATTAAGCAAAATAGTCCCCCTCCCCCATTCACTTTACCCTAATTCAACATCAAACACAACCCCAGAGAAATTTTGTGCAAACACTTCAAAGGCTACATCAAAGGATCTAATAAGTTTCCTACACTACATTCAAAAGCCCTCCAATCTCATCAATCGGTAAGCATTTTGAGTTTTAGATCTATGATTAAAGTTCATATTAGGGTGTTTACAATTAGCAAAAAATGTATTAGGTTAGGTTGGTACTGATATTTAGGTTGTTTAGAATGTGTAAACATAGTTTTGAACTTTGTTTTGGGGGTCTGCCATGGAAGTTGCAGAAAACTTCTGTGCAGGGGTGTTTCAGAAGTTCATTTCCGAAAACACCTCCATTCCCAGTTTCGGAAATGAACTTCCGAATTGTATCAGAAGTGCAATTTTTTTAGTTCTTTATGTTGTCTCGCATATTAATCGATTTCAATTGTTTTCAGGAACATGTCAAACAACCTAGCACGCATCAGACAGGGTAGAGAGACCCAGACTGCGTCGGCTAGACGCGAGCGGGGTGGCGGCGCAGCTGGCGTCGACACAGGGACGGGATCAGGGCCGGGGACGACGTGTGCGAGTTCCCGTGGAGATGGACGAGGGTACCTCTACATCTGGATCGAGGAGTCGTCTGGCTCGGGTATCTTCTTTCCGCCAGCGAGAGGAGGAGGAGGAGGTGGCAGTGCCATACCACGAGGCGGAGGAGGTACCGGATGTTGACCCTCCACTCGGGGAGGAGGATGAGCAGGAGGAGGGCTTCCCGGGAGGGCCCAGTGACACTTCAGTGCTGCTTACCTACCGCGATCACGTCGCTCGGCGTATCTGGGAGGGAGAGGTATTTTTTATAATTTGCCCGACTACATTATTTAACCGTTTATAATTTAGACGTTTATTCAATATTTTATTAACCGGTCTATTTAACCAGTCTATTCAACATACTTTTTTATTTGTTTTTTTGTAACAGGAGAGAGAGCCGTTGAAAATGGTTAACCACGCCCGGAAGGTTTTCAGTCTGTTTAAACCGACTGCCGAGTGGTTTAACGACGTTGTGAGAGGTTCAGGGCTTAGTGGGCTCTGCATGACGGGGTATTCCACCATCAGCCACGGCATGCAGGGGGCCTTTGTGGAGCGGTGGCACAAGGAGACGTCTTCTTTCCACTTGCCGGTTGGGGAGATGACGATCACCTTGCATGATGTGCAGTGTCTTCTCCACCTGCCGATCAGGGGGGCGCTGTTGACCCACTCCCGGATCCAGAGGATCGAAGCCAGTGAGTGGATGGCGCTCTATTTGGGTATGGAGCCCGAAGCTGCTGACTACGAGTGCATCACGACATCTGGGCCTCATATCCGGTTCACCACACTGAGCCGCTATTTCGAGCACCACCTGGACGCGGCGGCCGAGGCCGAGGATGCGGGTGACGACCTATTTACACATTATCACCGTGGCTGCGCTCTCCGGTGCTGGTACATGCATGTGGTAGGCGCTGCGATCTTTGTGGACAAGAGTGCGAGGTACGTCGACGTGACCTACCTCCGTTACTTCATGGACTTGACCACCGTTCACCAGTGGAACTAGGGGGCAGCTACTCTGGCATACCTATACCAGAAGCTGAATGAGGCCTCCAACTGGAGGACGAGGCAGTTGACCGGATCCTGCACACTACTCACGGTACGTTTCATTTTAATTGTTCCGTATTTATTTATGTTTCGTATTTGTGTTTCGTATTTATTTATGTTTCGTATTTACTTACGGTACGTTACATTATCGTTTTTGTGTTTCAGAGCTGGATCATCTCTTACTTCTCCCGGATCCACGGCTTTCACATTGATCCTCAGTACGTTGACGCCATGCCTAGGGCCGCCAGATACGTTCTCCAGAGGGGGAACAATGCGGTGGGACCATACAGTGGGTACCTAGACCGCACGATGCACGACGACGTCACCTGGAGGCCATTCACCGACTACACTCAGATTGTCCCCTTTGACGACATATCTTTATATTCTGGCTGGTTGGCATGCGGGACCAGCATCATGGTCCAGTATCTCCCTGAGCGGTGCATGCGGCAGTTCGAATTTGTGCAGATGATACCCAGGTCACCTTTTGAGGCTGCTCCCGACACAGTGACCAGAGTGCAGCTCACTGCCTTATTTGAGGATTGGGAGCATCATGTGGTACCGGAGGAGTATCGTCGCATTCGGGTCACCCAGGACTAGCACAGTGTGGAGGGGTACGTCACATGGTTCTACCGGGTGTCACATCCTCTGCTGACACCTGACGTTCCCGGCGCTCCTAGGTCAGCACACGAGGAGATCCTAGAGAACCAGCAGGCCGAGGATGACCACGCCATTGATCTCCTGCCGATCTGCCAGCGGATAGAGATGCTTGGGCGGGACGCGTTGGATCGAGGTGTCGTTCATCAGGGCGGTCCAGAGGCAGTCGCCGTGATGGAGATGATCGTCACTGATGCGGGCCGTGCGGCGGCATACAGGCGTCAGAGGAGGTCCCAGGGAGAGAGGGTTAGGCATACCCAGTAGTGGTTGGGTTTATTTTTTTTTGTTTTCGGATTTTATCTTTCGTACACTATTATTATTTGGATTTGGATCGGATCGGTTTGTATATATTACTATTCTTATCATATTAGTATATTAGTATTTTCTGTTTATATATCGCTTATTTTATTTGCCGTCTTCCTATAATTAAAAATACGAGACTGTTTCCAAAAACATAAAAAAAACACAGTTTCTGCATAATTTGGAAGTTTATTTCCGAAACCCCCCAAAATCTGAAAAAAGGTCTATTTGGAAGTGCATCTCCGAAAATACCCCCTATTTGGTGTTTTCGGAGATGAACTTCCGAAGTCTGAGAAAATTTTAAAAAAAAAATACTTCGGAAGTTCATTTCCGAAGCAGGGGTAAACTGAGATTTTCGCTGGGGGTGACCCCCATAAGGAGGTGGGTAAAGAAAAAACCAAAAATTAACATTGGCTACTTTAATTTGTAGGAAGAAACTTTTATTTAGTAGCAATTTAGCAGTGGAAAGTGGTTTTCAACTGGTGTCCTATGCATAAATTGGACTATATTTAAAGGAATGTATGCAATAGCTCTCCTACTATATTTAAAGGAATGTATGCAATAGCTCTCCTATTTTATTTAATAAAACTGTAAAAGAACACGTGTTCTATTTAATAGATATTTAGTAGTGGAAGTGGTTTTCAATAGTGTTCTATTCTATGCATAAATTGGAGTTAATAGTTATTATTAATGAATTGAGAAACCGTTTTTAAGCAAATCTTTTATTAATAAATATTAAAAAATAGTGTCCTACTTAATAACAGTTTTTTAGTAGTGGAAGGTGGTTTTTAATATCGTTGTTGAATTAGGAGTGGAAATTAATAAATGAGTGGAGTTTTTATTAATTTATTATTTATTAATAAGTAATATTTACTTATTTAATTAATTAATTAAATATTTATTACAGATTTTGACGGAAAGTTTTGGTGGGAAGAATTTTTAGGATTATAATTTAGTTATGATATAATATGAGAAAACTAATAAATAAATAAATATAAAATAATAATAATGATTAAATAAATAAAAGATGAAATTATAAAAGTATCATTCGTTTTGGCGTCAAAAACTCTTTAAGTGATTAACAACTTTAATTAATAAGATATTAATTTTTTAAGATCTACACAATACAATATCTATTTTGCAATATTTATTTTACAAATAAAAATACACATTTATTTCAATAATAAGTATACTTTACGATTGTTCTCTTTGCATACTTATGTCTCTTTAAATATTTTAAAAGTAAATATTCAAACATATCATGCAAGAAATTTTAATTTTTGTAAAATCATTCAATACTAAAGGAAGTAATTTAAAAATATATTTATTTAAAATATAGCATGGGAGAAATTTACATACAATTAAATATAGAAAACATTCTATACTTACATACTTATTTTTAACCTACCAAATTATTTTTACATGTTACATACTTATTTTTCTCCTATTAAATATATAATAGGAGAAAAATATATATTGAAACAAAAAAAGAAAGAGAAATTAAAAAAATAACACTGTTAATCTTAATTTTTTTTAAAATACTATATTTTTTAGTAATATTCTAAAAAAGTTTAAATATATTATTTAAATGATGTATTTAAATATTATTAATAATTAAATATATAAATATGTTTCTCAATTTTTCAATAAATATATTATATGGGATAAATTATGTATGTATTTATTTATTTTTAATAAATATATAATAAAAGAAAATACATAATAAATAATACTCATGTAAAATTTGAAAATAATATAATTTTGATAAATGGTAATGAGGAGAAAATAAATCACAAAGAACAAAGTGGGTACAAGCTAATGATCTCAAAATTGGTGCAACGTGAAAAATGGGTATTAACCAAAATTTTAAAATTGGGGCAACGTGAAAAATGAGTATTAACCAAAATTTTAAAGTTGGGATTTAAACAACAGAAATTTAGTATGAGAAGAGTCTGCACACATTTTATTAATTAAGCCATCATTATTTTTATTAATATTTGTTGTTTACGTGTAAAGTAATAAGATATTATTTATTAAATTAATATTAGTTTTAAAAAGTGAAACTAATATAAAAATTTAAAAATTATTAATAGTAAAAGTGTGAGATAGATCTTATTTAAAAATAAGATAACCAACTTTTACTTAACCAACTTTCACTTATCACCTTTAATTATTTTTTTTGAAATATTTACAATAAACAGAAGGTAAAATAGGAAACAAAATAGGCTACACCAAAACATAGTTTTACCTTTATATATTGTTATAGATAATAATGAATGAAACATATTTATATTTTTATATTTAGAAAAAAATATATTTAATGATATTTTTTCTTATGTATAGTTTCATCGTAATGCTCACTATCAATCTTTTAATTTCTATTTTACTTTGAAATTAGTTTCATCGTAACTCGTGCGTACACACAGAGCGGCGTTGCCGTTCTTCTTTTGTAACATATCAAAATTAGTTCAATAAATATATATTCACTTAAATATTAGGAGCGTCACTTTGTGGAAATAAATACATTAGCTAAGTGGCGTAACAAATAATATTTATGTGAGGAATGTTTCACACTTATGTGTAATGTTTTGTTAAGAATGACGTGGTTTATAGTTTTTGAAAAAAAAGATTGAAGTAGTGTTATGAAAAAAAATTAATAAAACCATCCATAATCATATATGATACTTCATATATGATTACATATGAGCATTGTAATACCATCCAAAACTACCAAAATGGTTTGATAAATTAAATATACCCGAAATTATATGAATCTACAATAAACATCAGATACTTAAAAAGCTGTCAAAGTTTAATACATGTATCTAGAATAAAAGATCAAAAAATAATATTGAGACAACTAAAGTTGAGAGCCAAAAAACACATTGTGCGGATAGAACATCATTCTCTAACCAGAAAATGATATGAACTTCAACACTAGACAACACCATCCTTAATTCCTCCCTAGATGAACATACATGACAAAAGTGACGCATTCTGAAAAACAAAGGTTCTTTTTCTTGGAGAATTCATACCAACCCAGTCCAATGAAATTTTCATTCTTGTTCCTTCCAACTTTTCATTCTGCATAGGCCTTAAACATCGGTTAGTTATCGATATGATAAAGTGCTGCAAAACATCCATATAAATGATGCATTCAGTTATTAACAATGACACTGAAAAATAAAAAAATTCATCATGTAAGATTGGGGCAACAAAAGTAGTCCCAAGATATATTTTCCTTTAGTTTTGGGATTAGTTATTCCGCTCTCCCCATGAAATAAAGTCTTTCAAATTTTGTTCACAACACCACCAACCTTAAAAAATTTCTATCCAGCATTATCAATTCCATTCACAATAGCATTTTCATCAATAGTTGTCATTCAGAAATTTTCAACAAGTGCTTTGTCTTTAACAGGTCATTTATCCTTTTCTGTTTGAACCACAAGCTTGACATTCTTTTGCTTATCCGTCCCAAGGAGACGTTTATTAACATATTTTGTTTTTGCATAAATTTTTTGAAATTTTCCACCTCCATAGTCGTCTCCTTGACGGACTCCCAATCATCATCCCATGAACTAAAAAAACATAATTATACAATAATATTGGTATTATAATTATACTGAAGAAAACATTACATCTAGACCTACAGTGAATATGTGTATGCATGTACTATTTTCAAACCGACCCAGTTTAATACAATTAACATTGCAAAAAAAGTTACTTTTTAAACTAAAAGAACCGAGTTTTAAGAGATGGCCACAAAGAATAAACATTCATAAGAACAAAACCAACAAAAACGAAGATTAAAAGTGTGTGAATCGGAAAGAAATATACCAGTTCCAATACCTGCTTCTTTATGAAGACGACAAATCAATGTAACCGCACATATGCATTCTCATGATCTTCAACAACAAATATGCCAAGATTGCAAACCCTAACTCATTAGTGAGCTCAAGAGTATGAATGTCTTGCTTATCTTTCGCTTGGAAGCCCTATTTATAGTTAAGTTCATGGTTTAATGACCATTAATCAGCTTTGTAACGCTTGTAATCGTCCATAAATGTTGTAACGCCTGTAATTGACTCCGTCAATAGGGAATCATAACCTCCGTAACGGTAGCAACTTATGGCATGTGCGTAACTGCATGGCCGAGTTGGAGGCATGCATCTGCCGAGTTGCAAGTAGGCAACTCGAGGTAGGCACATGCCGAGTTGCAAGTAGGAAACTCGAGGTAGGCACACGCCGAGTTGTAAGTAGGACACTCTAGGTAAGCACTGGCCGAGTTGCAAGTAGGCAACTCGAGGTAGGCACTGACCGAGTTGGAAGTAGGCAACTCGAGGTAAGCACAAGCCGAGTTCCAAGTAGGCAACTCGAGGTAGGCATTGTTTAAGTTGCAAGTAGGTAACTCGAGGTAGGCACTGGCCGATTTGCAAGTAGGCAATTCGAGGTAAGCCTACGCCGAGTTGCAAGTAGGCAACTCGAGGTAGGCATTGGTCGAGTTGCAAGTAGGTAGGATCTCCAAGACCAATCCTAGTTCATTGTCCGCCATGCTTTCTTCTAATTCCAGTTTCCCCGTGTAGCGGTGGAATTTGTGAGTCTAAAGTCATTGAATTGACTTAGCTCATATATTTAAAATAGATTCGCCACCGCGCTTTATTGTTTCCAAAGGAAATGGGTGAAAGAGCGAACAAGCCCACATAGGTTTTTTTAATCAAAACCAATAAAATTATCAGAGATTTGGGTACGGGGGTTTGTTATGCAAGGGGAAGGTTTTAAGCATCCCTCACATCTATGGTACTCCATAAGAATCTCTTTGAAAATATTGTTATTATTGCTGTTGTTATTTAAAGCTCTTTTTATGTTTATGTTTTTTTGTTTAAATAGAATGGGAGGATGAGAAAAGAAGGTTTTGAAAGTGAGCTCGATAAGACATCGCATCTTAGGCCTACATACCCTTTTAACAATAGGAAAGTCGGAGCTTTTTTAGTTCCTCTTAAAAGGAAAATAAAAGAGCCAAGTGGCCAAAATCTTTTTGGGTGTTGAGCTTTTACAATACTCAATGGGTTTTTTAAATTGTCAAGCTTTAACAATACTTAACAAGTTTTAATAAAAGAGAGCCAAGCTTTAACAATACAAGGCCTAATGGTCTAAGAGCAGTTTCACCAAGAATAATGCTCCTCTTAGTACCAAGGTTTGTAAAGAGTTGGTTGAACTTTAACAATACAAAACCACGGGTTGATTTTAAAAAGGTTGAGATTTAACAATACAAAACCATTTTTCAAAACAAGTGAGGTGCAAAGATTTAACAATACTAAGCACAAAGGTAAAGAGATATGGAAACGAGATTGAGTACCTTGACAATTTTAGTCAATACCATTCTCATTCCTTTGGATATTTCAACAACTTAAGCAATGAATACCTCAAGTGTGTATGTGTGATAAAATGTGTCACAAAAGACAAGCAAGTGAGTATAACAAAGAGATCAATATAAACTCAAATGATAATGGATAAAAGGATGTTTATACCTTGGAACTATTTCATGTATGAATGAAGATGATGTGATGATTGATGGATAAATATCTCATGCATATGGGTTAGTAAAAAAAGTATACATACGATAATACAATGAATATAGTACAAGTGTACAAGGATAAAAATCAACAAGTATATTTACATAAACAAAGACAATGATCAAAGCAACAAGTCATATTCACAAGGTAAGGCTAAAGATCATGAATTTCAAATTAGGGTTTTGAAAATTAGGGTTTCAGAACTACATTTAAACCTAATTAATTTTTAATGATTAAAATACCAAATTCTAAAGGAGAATTGGTCTAAGGATACATTGTATAGTCAAGGAAACATTAACCTAACCCTAAAATAATTCACACAAAAATATACAAGACCTTACTTGGTGGAAATATCAAACATAAATGATTTTTTGGATTTTTAAACATGTCAAAAACTTGTTTTTGATTTAATTTTTAAATGATAAAATAATAAATATTTTTGGATTTTTTTAATCATATTATAAAAATATATCACATAAACAAGGAGTGTGCAAAAAATTAGCTCAAAAGCAGTTAGTTTGCTCATAGAAAAGATTTGAGAAAATGATGGAAAAACAATTAATATTTTTCAAAGTTGGCTTCAGGAAATCTGTTTCCCAAAATGGGGAAACCGATTTCTTCCCTGACCAGATTTAATTTTTGATTTTTTGCTTCAGGAAATCGATTTCCTATAATGGGGTAATCGATTTCCTCTTTGAAAAAAGCAGTTTTCTGCTGCAGAATCACACTTTTCTCAAACTTTCAATTCTTAAAATTAGTAACTCTCATTTCTCTACCAAATGCAAAAATGTAAAGATCAAAGTTGCTTAGAATTTCACAAGGAACTCAACCATGTGCTTAAAACAAATTAATATTGATTGTAGCTTTCACATTTTTGATAAAACCACAAGTAGGCTAGTTTTTCCAAAGTTAATTTAAATGACAATTAAGCTCAACAATGCCTATTTTCATAGGACTTTAGGTCACACCAATCATATGAACAATAATGACTAAAAAATGAGCACAAATGATAGCTTAAATTATGAGTTTCAAGTTCAAGATTTTTTTACCAAACGGAAGGAGTTGACAACCCCTTTCAATGATGTTCCAACAACAAATAAATGATCCTATGAGGTTCCTTGAACCTCCCTGGTGCTATTGATGTGCTTACTTTGATTTGAATCATTTCCAATCTCGCTGCCCAACTCTATATGTAAATACGACGGATGCAGATGAAGGGTGGTAATGGAGATGTTACAGATGTAATGTAAGGGTTTTGATAGCTTCTATATGATGTATATGAAGTGTGTGGATGGTTAGTTTACAAAGAACTTGAGAGAAACTCAGAACTTGCAAGTTTGTGCAAAGTAGAAAAATGGAGTTTTTGAGTGAGGGAGTGACTTTGGAGATTCTTGTGTGTTTGATTTTAGAAGCAAAGGCCTCTATTTATAGACATAATTTATGGTTTATGGAGGGAAAAACCAGAGCAATTCAAGTTCACATGTGAAAGTTATGTCACTTCTTTAAACCTTAGTCAAGTGAAGATAGAACACCAAAGGCCCGGTGGTATGTTACAACCTTTGGATATTCCCGTTTGGAAGTGGGATAGTATATCAATGGGCTTTATTGTGGGACTAACCTGAACCTTATGTGGGCATGACTCAATATGGGTGACAGTGGATCGCTTGACTAAGTCCGCACATTTCTTACCAGTTAAGACATCTTACAAGGTTTCTCACCTTGCGAGGCATTTTGTAGCAGAAATCGTAAGATTGCACGGTATGCCCTCTAGCATTGTGTCAGATAGAGATCCGAAGTTCACTTCCTGATTTTGGAGAGCTTTTCACCAAGAAATGGATACGAATCTGAATTTGAGTACTTCTAACCATCCTCAGATGGATGGGCAAACAAAAAGGACTATCCAGACCATTGAGGACATGTTAAGGGCGTGTGTTTTAGAAAGAGGTGGAAGTTGGAAGGATAATGAAGGATAGAAAAACACTTAGAAAGGGGGGGGGGGGTTTGAATAAGTGTAGCTTTAAAAACTTGACCGATAAAAATAAATTGCACAGTTATTTTTATCCTGGTTCGTTGTTAACTAAACTACTCCAGTCCACCCCCGCAGAGATGATTTACCTCAACTGAGGATTTAATCCACTAATCGCACGGATTACAATGGTTTTCCACTTAGTCAGCAACTAAGTCTTCCAGAGTCTTCTGATCACACACTGATCACTCCAGGAACAACTGCTTAGATACCCTCTAAGACTTTCTAGAGTATTCTGATCCACACGATCACTCTAGTTACAACCTGCTTAGATAACCTCTAAGACTTCCTAGAGTATTCTGATCCACACGATCACTCTAGTTACTTACAACTTAATGTAATCAATTCTAAGAGTATTACAATTGCTTCTTAAAAGCTATAATCACAAACTGTGATATTTCTCTTAACGTTTAAGCTTAATCTCACTAATATATTACAACAGCAATGTAGTGAGCTTTGATGAAGATGAAGATCCTGAGCTTCGAATAGAACAGAGTTTCAGCAAGTTAATATGAGTTGTTTTGTTCAGAATCGTTAACCTTGCTTCTCATCAGAACTTCATATTTATAGGCGTTGGAGAAGATGACCGTTGAGTGCATTTAATGCTTTGCGTGTTCCGTACAGCATCGCATTTAATGTTATACGCTTTTGTCAACTACCTCGAGCCTTGTTCATGCTGTGTCTACTGACGTTGCCTTTAATAGCTTTTAACGTTCCTTTTGTCAGTCAGCGTAGCCTGCCACATGTACTTCCTTCTGATCTGATGTTTGTGAATACAACGTTTGAATATCATCAGAGTCAAACAGCTTGGTGCAAAGCATCTTCTGATCTTCTGACCTTGAAGTGCTTCTGAGCGTGATACCATCAGAACTTCAGTGCTTCTGATCTCATGTTCTTCTGATGCTTCCATAGACCCATGTTCTGATTCTGCTTTGACCATCTTCTGATGTCTTGCCAGACCATGTTCTGATGTTGCATGCTGAACCCTTTGAGACAAAGCTTCTGAGCGCTGAATTATGCATACTCTTTATATATTTCCTGAAAAGGAAATTGCATTGGATTAGAGTACCATATTATCTTAAGCAAAATTCATATTATTGTTATCATCAAAACTAAGATAATTGATCAGAACAAATCTTGTTCTAACAATCTCCCCCTTTTTGATGATGACAAAAACATATATAAATGATATGAATTTGCGATCAGAAAGAGCAGACGGCAAAAGACAAATTACACAGCTATAGCATAAGCATGTGAATATGTCTCCCCCTGAGATTAACAATCTCCCCCTGAGATAAATAATCTCCCCCTGAAATAAATACTCGAAGAACTTTAATAAAAGACTTCCCTGATTATTTCGGTAGAGACGATCACATAAGCTTCTGTCTTCAGAGAATTCATAGCTTCTGACTTCTGCTTCCATTGGACAGCTTCAGAACTTGAATTTCTTTAGATCCCTAGAACACTCATAGCTTCTGATTCCTGCTTCCATTTAGGACAGCTTCAGAACTTGAATTTCTTTGATCTTTAGAACATTCACAGCTTCTGATTTCTGCTTCCATTTAGGACAGCTTCAGAGCTTTGAATTTCTACCAACATCACTTCATGCTAGATTTGTATCAGAACATTGTTGAATGTACCAGAGCATCATCAGAGCATCTCTACATCCTGAAATAATACAGAACAAAAACTAAACGACAAAAGTCAGCATGAACGAGTCAGAACATAAAATGTATATTAGAACACATGATATGTATCAGAGCAAATAGAATTTTGTCAGAACAAATAGACAAATATGGATCAAATTCTATTATCAGTGCTTCTGATTCTGAAGCTTGACAGCACTCAGCTTGCTTCAGTTTCCATGAGCTTATTCTTTTTACAGAATAACGCTTCTTATGGTTTTGCTTCTTGTGTGCTTTGAAGATTCTCTTCACTTCTTTATACCTGCAAAACACTTAAACCATATAGAACTTGCAGTTCTTGTTAGTGAAAGCAACTGATTAAATCAAATCATTTATCACATATTTCTCCCCCTTTTTGTCATATCATCAAAAAACAGAAAAGATTCAGAGACAATCAAAAAGAAACACACGGAGGAAGAAGATGATTTCATTGAAGTTCAAACATCAGGTACAGAAGTACATGAAGATAAGTAAGATCAGATGCACAAAAACAGATGCAACGAAAAGAAAGAAACAACATAGACTCAATCTAAGATGGCCCTAGCCTTGACAGGATCTTGGCCAGCATCTCTTGAACCTCATTGTTGTGTCCATCTTGCCTCACCATGAAAGCTCTAAACTCAGCATTGAGTGAGCTTTGCTCATCCTGTCTCTTCTGAATTTCTTCCAGAGTCCTTGCAAGACGAGAAGATTTATCAGAAGAAGCTTCACCGCTTTCAACCACAGGAATAGCAACTTGATCTGTAGCTTCCATGGATAGATCATTTGCAGGGATTTCCTCAACAGGATCTGATTCAGCAACATGATCTTCAACATCTGCTTCTTGCATAGAAGCATCTCCATATTCTGCAGCAAGAATTTCCGAGTCTCCATTCTCAAGTGCCTGAAGAATGGCAGCTAGATTCCTGGGAGCAGAAGGACCTTTAACTTCTGGTGGGTCAACAACTTCTGGAATGACCAAGCTTGGGTCTTTTTCAGAAGGGTTTTCCCTCAGATAGTTAAAGAGAGTCTTGAAGTCTCCGAGCAGAACAGGATAATCAGGAATAAAGATAACAATATCCCTGCATGGATTTGCTTCCATTTCAGCAGCCAGTCTTAATTGTTCCATCTCATCCAAGAAGGGCTTCTCTTCCAACAGATGTCTTCCTTTGAGACTAGCAAACCAGAAGTCTTCATAATTCCTCAGAATTCCACGAGGCCGTGGGGCAGCAGCCACTAGTCTTTTCTGTACTCCTATTGCTTCTTCTTGAAACACCTTGCGAAATCTTTTCCAGATATTTCTTGTAGAAACATCATTCAGACCATTTAGGAAGGCTTCCTTCAGAAGGTCTAAGCCATTGATTACCTCATATCTGAAAAGTTCCAGGTAGGTAGAGAGTTCAGGTTCAGGCGGATTGAGGGTGAATTTGTAGTCCGGGTAGAGAGGACAAAAGGGTTTTGATTTTCTGGTAGGTAAGGGATGGGATACAGAAGGTGAAGGTGCGGTGGATGAGGAGGAGGGAATAACTGAGAGAATGATTGATGAGGATGGATTATTTGTAAAGAGAATTGGTGAGAAAGTCCTATCAGAAGGAGTTGGGGGAAGAATATTTAGAGGAGTGGGATTTAGAATGGGAGAGGAGGAGGTTGATGGAGAAGGATTTGGTAAGGTGAAGTTTATTTTTGGTTCAAATGGAGGTGATTCGAAGGATGGTTTAGGGACAGAGGGAGGTGGAGTAAAAACCTGCCTGGAGATTTGCACAGAAGAAGAAGATCTGGTTCTGCGAAAGGAATCTCTAATCCTTTTCTCCCTTCGTTCTTCAGAGTCCACCTTGTCAGGATCAAAGGTGACTCTCAACTTCTTGGCTTCCTTAGCCTCATCTTCTCGGGCTTTTCTTTTAAACCTAGCCTTTTGTTCCTTCTGATCCTTCTTCAAAAGGTCAGCCTTGGACGGAAGTACTCTGCCACGGATCCAAGCAGGATCAATATCTGATTGCTTCCTAACACAATCTTCCAGGTAAGACTTGACAACCTGATGCAGTTCTTCTTGAAACAAGGAGGCAAAACCTTCAACAGCAACTCTTCTTGAGAGAATGTCAGGAAAGCTTGAGCACACAGAAGGTACATTTTGAATGAGTTCTAATCTGAACAAATCCACACCATTGAAAATGGGACCTTGAACTACTCCAAGCAAATGGGATGCATTGAGTTTTCTGATGGAGTCCAGCACTTTGCTTTCAATAAGAATGTCTGAAATCATTCTTCCAAACGGAATAGTCGTTCTTGAAAGATGAGGGTACTTCGCCCTTTCCTCTTCTCTTGACTCAAAGATTGAAGTCTTCAGATTCTCAAACAGAATATGAGAAATGTTGATCTCAGTCTTTTTGCCAATGCAGAAAAGAGTGTGCTTGTGATCTGGACTGATGTAAGAAGAGGAGAGCATCCTTTTTCTGTGGTGAAGAGAACCCAGAATAATCTCAGCCCATACTCTATAAAATGGCCTCAAGGTGCCTGTGTTATTCGAGTCAATCCCAGAAGACTGAGAGATTTGTTTTTCAACTATCGACCAATCAACAGATGCATGTCGAAAACCAGACCATCCTTCTTCATCATTCAGATTGTATAGCTTCCTGATCAGTTTTTCAGAGATAACCACTTCATGCCCTAGCACGAATGAAATGATGGCCGTTGGGGTAACCGTTGCATGTACCCAGAAATCCTTCACAAGATCAGGATAAATTGGACCAACCAATCTATTAAGGTACTTGGACCATCCTTGCTCAAGGATTCTTGCATCACACTTAAAGCCATTCGCTTTAAGATTGTTTAAGTCCACAGCAGTTTCACATAAAACCTCCAAGTCCTTCGTGGGTATCAAGCAAGTTTTCAAAGGAGCATATTCATAATTTCGTAGAAGGATTTGTGAAGAAGTAAGTTTTTCTTTTGAGGAAGATGAACAAGAGGAAGAGTCCATGATGATTATGCCGTAAGATCAGAACAAAGACTAGGGTTTGTAAAGAAAAACAGATGCAGCGAAAAAAAGATGTAGAACAAAATAGAGAGAAGGAGAAAAGAATGAAGTTGAAGCGGGCTATTTAAAAGATTTGAAAATAATTAAATCATTTTGCATTAAATGAGAAATGACATTAGGAGAGATAGCATGGTAAATGAAATGATTTAATACAGTTACCTAGGTCGGCGTCTTTTCAACTGCACGCTTCGTACTAACCGTAGAGACACGTGTTTATCATCAGATAATGGATGACAGGTGTGAAATATTCAATAGGCTTTACGCCTTCTGATTCCGATCACTGCTTCTGAATTGATCAAGTTTCTCTTCTGGAAACACTCCTTCTGAAGTGTGCTGATGTAAATCTGAATGATCTTCTGATCCATTATTTCTGATATACACAGCTTCTGGAGATTCACTTCTTTGTTCTGCAGCTTCTGATAAGACGAAACTGTATCTGCAGAAATTCTTAAGCTGCTTTGTTTCATTGGAACCAAGTTTATCATCAAACCAGATATTGATTGATTCTTCTACAATCAATGTTTCAATATTGTATATTCTGTAGCATTTAGAGCATTCAGAATAATCAAGAACGAAACACCATTGCTTTAGAAACAAACAAAACAGATGGTTCCAAGACTAATAAACTTTCTTTTCTGATCTCCTACGAACATAGTTTCTTCAACAGATTTAAGTACCAGAACTTGGAAGACAGTCCTTCTTCCCTTCAAGTGTTGAGACCAACTTGAGTCCAGGTGACATGACATGTTGACTTTTATCTTCTTTGTCGCCAAGAGAATCTGCAAAAGAAATAGTCTTTTTCTTTGGTACCCACATCTTCTTGGGTCCTTTCTTGTTAGTTCTCCTCAAGTTCTGATTGAACTTAGGTTTAACATTGTAGGCAGAAGGAGGAACAGCATGATAATTCTTAATATGAGTTTCATGATATTTCCTAGGTTGTGTCACATGCTTTTTGGTGTGTGTTATGTGAAAACTTTGAGCATGTGAAGTGTGCCTAATATCATGGGAGTGGCCATACTTGAACTGATCATACAATGGCTTGTATGTGATTTTCATTTCATCAACAGGTTCAAGTTTGTATGGGGTTTCACCCTCAAAACCAATGCCGACTCTTTTGTTTCCAGACACAGCATATATCATAGAAGCTAGCTGACTTCTGCCAATACTTCTAGATAAGAACTTCCTGAAACTTAAATCATATTCTTTCAGAATATGGTTTAGACTAGGAGTGGATTTTTCTGAATCAGAAGGAGATCCAACATTATTGGATAATTTTAAAAGTTTTTCTTTTAATTCAGAATTCTCCAACCCAAGCTTCTTTGTTTCAAATTCAAATAGCTTTTTCAGCTTTTTGTATTTGAGACTAATCTGAGACTTGAATTCCAGAAGTTCTGTTAGACTGGAAACTAACTCATCTCTAGTAAGTTCAGAAAATACCTCTTCAGAATCTGATTCTGATGTAGATTCTGATCCGTCATCTTCTGTCGCCATCAGCGCACAGTTAGCCTGCTCATCTTCAGAGTCTGAATCATCTTCTGACTCATCCCAGGTTGCCATAAGACCTTTCTTCTTATGAAACTTCTTCTTGGGATTTTCCTTCTGAAGTTTTGGACATTCATTCTTGAAGTGTCCAGGCTCATTGCATTCATAGCACATGACCTTCTTCTTGTCAAATCTTCTGTCATCAGAAGATTCTCCACGTTCAAATTTCTTTGAACTTCTGACGCCTCTGAACTTTCTTTGCTTGTTCTTCCAGAGTTGATTTAGCCTTCTGGAGATCAAGGACAGTTCATCTTCTTCTTCAGATTCTGATTCTTCAGGATCTTCTTCTCTAGCCTGAAAAGCGTTAGTGCATTTCTTGATATTGGATTTTAGTGCAATAGACTTACCTTTCTTTTGAGGCTCGTTTGCATCCAGTTCAATTTCATGACTCCTCAGGGCACTGATCAGCTCTTCCAAAGAGACTTCATTTAGATTCTTCGCAATCTTAAATGCAGTCACCATAGGACCCCATCTTCTGGGTAAACTTCTGATGATCTTCTTTACGTGATCAGCCTTGGTGTATCCCTTGTCAAGAACTCTCAATCCAGCAGTAAGAGTTTGAAATCTTGAAAACATCTTTTCAATGTCTTCATCATCCTCCATCTTGAAGGCTTCATATTTCTGGATTAGAGCAAGAGCTTTAGTCTCCTTGACTTGAGCATTTCCTTCATGAGTCATTTTCAAGGACTCATATATGTCATAGGCCGTTTCCCTGTTAGATATCTTCTCATACTCAGCATGAGAGATAGCATTCAGCAAAACAGTTCTGCATTTATGATGATTCCTGAAAAGCTTCTTCTGATCATCGCTCATTTCTTGCCTTGTCAGCTTTACGCCACTGGCATTTACCGGATGTTTGTAACCATCCATCAGAAGATCCCATAGATCACCATCTAGACCAAGAAAGTAACTTTCCAGTTTATCTTTCCAGTATTCAAAGTTTTCACCATCAAATACCGGCGGTCTAGTATAACCATTGTTACCGTTGTGTTGCTCAGCAGAGCCAGATGTAGATGTAGACTTTGCAGTTTCATCAGCCATCTTTTACTGAAGCGTTTTTCTCTTCCTGAATCTTTTCTAAACACGGTTAAGTGCTTGCACCTTAGAACCGGCGCTCTGATGCCAATTGAAGGATAGAAAAACACTTAGAAAGGGGGGGGGGGTTTGAATAAGTGTAGCTTTAAAAACTTGACCGATAAAAATAAATTGCACAGTTATTTTTATCCTGGTTCGTTGTTAACTAAACTACTCCAGTCCACCCCCGCAGAGATGATTTACCTCAACTGAGGATTTAATCCACTAATCGCACGGATTACAATGGTTTTCCACTTAGTCAGCAACTAAGTCTTCCAGAGTCTTCTGATCACACACTGATCACTCCAGGAACAACTGCTTAGATACCCTCTAAGACTTTCTAGAGTATTCTGATCCACACGATCACTCTAGTTACAACCTGCTTAGATAACCTCTAAGACTTCCTAGAGTATTCTGATCCACACGATCACTCTAGTTACTTACAACTTAATGTAATCAATTCTAAGAGTATTACAATTGCTTCTTAAAAGCTATAATCACAAACTGTGATATTTCTCTTAACGTTTAAGCTTAATCTCACTAATATATTACAACAGCAATGTAGTGAGCTTTGATGAAGATGAAGATTCTGAGCTTCGAATAGAACAGAGTTTCAGCAAGTTAATATGAGTTGTTTTGTTCAGAATCGTTAACCTTGCTTCTCATCAGAACTTCATATTTATAGGCGTTGGAGAAGATGACCGTTGAGTGCATTTAATGCTTTGCGTGTTCCGTACAGCATCGCATTTAATGTTATACGCTTTTGTCAACTTCCTCGAGCCTTGTTCACGCTGTGTCTACTGACGTTGCCTTTAATAGCTTTTAACGTTCCTTTTGTCAGTCAGCGTAGCTTGCCACATGTACTTCCTTCTGATCTGATGTTTGTGAATACAACGTTTGAATATCATCAGAGTCAAACAGCTTGGTGCAAAGCATCTTCTGATCTTCTGACCTTGAAGTGCTTCTGAGCGTGATACCATCAGAACTTCAGTGCTTCTGATCTCATGTTCTTCTGATGCTTCCATAGACCCATGTTCTGATTCTGCTTCGACCATCTTCTGATGTCTTGCCAGACCATGTTCTGATGTTGCATGCTGAACCCTTTGAGACAAAGCTTCTGAGCGCTGAATTATGCATACTCTTTATATATTTCCTGAAAAGGAAATTGCATTGGATTAGAGTACCATATTATCTTAAGCAAAATTCATATTATTGTTATCATCAAAACTAAGATAATTGATCAGAACAAATCTTGTTCTAACAGATAACTTGCCTTTGATAGAATTTGCGTATAACAATAACTACCACTCAAGCATTGGGATGGCACCATATGAAACCTTGTATGAAAGAAAATGTCGATCGCCTTTGTTTTGGTTCGAAGTTGGTGAGAAGGGGATTCTTGGACCAGAAATAATCCCAGAAACAATGGAGAAGGTCAAGAAGATTTGAGACAATATGAAACAAGCTCAAGACCGAAAAAAGAGTTATGCGGATAAACGGAGGAGACCTTTGGAATTTGATGTAGGAGATCATGTATTCTTGAAAGTGTCTCCGAGATTGAGGTTGAAAGGACCGTTTAAGACATGCAGACTTAGCCTGAGGTACGTAGGACCTTATGAGATCATGAGGCGGATAGGTGAAGTCGCATACCGGTTAGTGTTGCCTCCTTCACTATCAGGGCTGCATGATGTAATCCACGTGTCTCAGTTGCGGAAGTTTGTGTCGGATTCATTTCATCCTATTCTGCCAGATACAATTGAAGTAGAACCAGATCTTTCATTCCAACCACGACCATGTCGTATTCTAGAGTATGCTAGCAAGTCTTTGAGAAATAAGGAAATACCTTCCTCATTTAATCCCAGGACATATGTGCATAAACTCTTGAAAAGTGTGTTTGATTGTTGTGTAAGATGGAAATGGACTATAAATTCTATTTAGAATAAAGAAAGTAAATTTGCAGAAAAAAGTACAGGATTTCGACGTAGTCGAAATCTTGGTAAAAAACAAAGTAAAAAGAAGGTCAAAATATTTAAAAAGGATAAGTAAAGTAAAAGTAAATTTTTTCTTAAATATATAATAAGTGGTGTTCAGAATCTTACATATTTGTTCAGAATCTTAAAACCCTGATCCTAACGCTAGAACTCTTATTTATACTAAAACATGACTAACTGCATACAACCTTCTGCTTAGAAATCGACACGTATTACGCTGCATGTTTTTCGTCCCTAGGCTTGCTTCCACAAGTTTTCTTGGTAGATAAGACCAAAAATCATTTATTTATCTTAAACTTGCCATTCGTTCCAACTTATGATGTCAAAATTCTGAATATATATAATTTTGAGGGAAAAAACTAAGTCCCAACTTTGAAACTAAAACTTTTTTATGTCGAAATGCTCTTGACTTCAACTTCCTTGAGCTAAACTATCTTCATCAAAATACTCCTCACAACTGTACAAATTTCACTAAGTATTTCTCTGAACTCCTTTATTTATTCGTTGAGCTCAATGACGTCAAATATCCAGGCAAAAAAACGCCCCCCCAAAAAATGCCTTATTCAGCAAACTGGAGATATTGGCGTTTTTTAATCTTCTTATTACTGTTTCAAGTAATGCGCTAAAATCATTGTCATCATGTAAAATTTATCAAGACGTTACCTCAGAACGTGCATCCCCTAAAACTCATAATGCCTCCGATTTCTTAGGAAGACGTTGGCCACAAAAAATCAACTGTTTGGTTCCGCCTCTATGTAAAGACCATGGGTCTCAAATTTTGGCGCCATTTATCAAAAAGGAAAACTGAAGAGTTTTCTTTTTCCCATATAAATACTTTGATTCCTCATTTCTTTTCTTCTTCTTTTAGCTTCTGATTCCTCTCAAACAAACTATATTCTTCAACTCTTTCTTCTCTAAATGTTATTTTTACTATCTGCAACAATGATTTCCTCCACAAAACCATCAAGTTCAAAAATTTATAAAGAGTCTTTGCCCCTTGCAGCCAAACTCAAGGTTCCCATTGCTGCTGAGAATCAAGAATATGTTCCGAAACCTCCATTGCAGGAAGAAAAAGCTCGCATTTGGAAATTTTGCGTACTTATTTCCTTTTCAGTCTTTGGTAGCATTCACGCGTTTACGAGTTCACCCCCGACCCTAAAATAAATGTCGATAAGCTGAAAGAATATTTTACTTCTTATCACCAAGCCAAACTTACTGCTAGTATTAAGAAACCCATAAACTTATATTACATTAGCGTTATTTTACGTGTTTTTTTGTTATGTGCCTCCGGCCAAGACAATAGAAGACTATATCACTTGGTTAAACAAAATCAAAGCTAAGAAAGCACAAACCTGCCATAGAATTTTGCATTTATCATCATAGAATGGAAACATAAACATTCTAATTTAATACTAAATAACCTTTAACAATAACAAGGTACCATAATTTCTTAATCACTTATTCTCATATTCTAAATTTCTCATAAAGTGAGGGTTTCGGGAGGGGGGGGTAGTTCTTCCCTACTTAATCTAAAATCTCTATTAATCAATAATATATTTATTATATAGAATTCAAGCCTAAAAGGAACCCACCTTAAGTCAAAAGCTTCTCCTTTGTCTAACCCACTACTCCAAGCTTTCTTGAGAATCTTCCAAGCCCTTAGCACCAGCCCCTAACAATAAATTACCATCATTAAGTATCAATTTTGTACATGCATAGCTTTAATAAACAATTAGGACAAAAAATAGTTTTTTTTTACAAATTGAGGGTTTGGTTCACTTAGGAGGGTGAAATAGTGGAGGAATAAAACTTACCTCTAAATTTTTCTTTACAAAGATGAAATTGAGTGTGGAAAAATGAGAGTTGAAGTTGTTTTTGAGAGAAAAAGAAACAAAAATTGAGTTTTGGACTTAAGTATGTTTCATGATCGTTAACTCAAAGAAGGGGAAAAAGGATAAAATTTGTATTTCCTCCCTTGCTCATTGAGTGTTAAATGCTCCATTGTAAAAATACCTTATTACCCTTCCTTATTTTTAAAATTTTCAAATATGTCGTTTATGTATTGACATAATTTTGCTAAAACATGGTTCTTAGCTGATGTTGAACAAAATGTTGTAACATCCTGTTCTGCTGTCATAATATGTTTTGTTGTTATGTGTGTGGACAAATATTCTGCCAGATGTTGTGACATTCTACACCAGAACATCCTGACAGTTCAGACTGTTTTTAAAACCTTGAAAGATTTTATTGAAAAATATGAGAATCTGGAATATTCAGATAATCATTACAGGCGGAGGCTATCAAGGGATAATTAGGACAAATGTTGATTAGTCAGATTAGTCCAAGTTTTTTTTAAAAAAAGAATCTTTGAGAATTCTTTTGGAAAACTTATATTTAATATTATTTTTATTTGCTCCTAATTTGTAAAAAGATCTTGCTGCTATTTAAAAAAAGAGAAGATTTTATTCAAATTGAAGTCCAAGCCAATTCTGCAAGTATCTATAAAAAGGAAACTTGGAAAACCTAGTTTGCTAAGCTTTCTTGTAAGGAAAATCGTGGGAGCAATAAGGGCTATTGTTTTGGGAGTTCTTAAAGTTCTTCATGTTTTATGTTTATTTGTGTCACTCATGTATCTTCTGATACATTGAGGTGGACGTGTATTCTCACTCTTGAAGCTTTTAAGCAAGTGAGTTGAGTGTTGTTATTGATCAAAGCTTTTAAGCAAGATCAAATATTGTTCTTAGTTAGGGCGCTTAACTAAGTATTTTGTTTATTGGAAAGGGTAATCTTTCTACTTGGGATCCCTTGGTCACAGGGTGTGTGGTTGTTTTATCACTGCGGTGATTGGAAGTGGGATGGCGCTTTCTCAGGTTTACATGTCGACTTCTAGGCATAAGTAGCGTTGGTTAGTGATTAGGCGAGAAGTTGTAAACATGGGGTTTAACTTTGAACTAATACTGTTGATAGTGGACTTCCTTTCTGGTTTGGTAGTCCACAAATTAGGTATTGTTTGCACTGAACTGAGTTAACAATTCGTTGTGTTATTTATCATTCTGTCATTTACTTTCAGTTCTAATAAGTGTGTTGTAAGTCATTAGCTGTTATAACATCTATTTTGACATTGTGTGTTGTTAGGACATCTGTCTTGACATCGGTTGTAAGTGCCATAATTTCAGTTTATAGAAAGCCTAAAATGCTCCCTTTCTCGTAATGAATTCTCTATTTTAGCATATTTTCTAAAATGTTAATGAACTCTAAATTATTTGATGTAAAAGAGAAAAAACCCACTAACAATAAACAAAATAATTTATTTGGATTGGGGTCTTACATATACTGACCGATTGTGCCAAGTTATTATCAAGTTGGAGGGTTTCAAACTCGCTTTCTAGGACTGACCTTAAGGTCTTGACAACCTTTGACAAACTAACTTGATCGTCCTCTAGGATTTCATTTTCTGGTACGTCAAGGTCGACCACACCAAAAGGAGTCATTAAATGCCAAAAGGTTCCCGCCTTCGAACGAACTAAAATCTTTCATGCACAAATCTAATCTCATGAGCACTTTGAGGTACATTAAGTCATATGAGCTTCTGCCAATTGTTGATGAACCCCGATAATGAGGGGTTGGTTATGATGACAATTATGACTAATGAAGGCGTTTCATTCGGAGTTCCATCTACCTTCTCGTTGTCTCAAAACCTTCGAAGATGTCTATTTTCTTTTTGTCTTTTGAATGTTGCCGAGATTTGAGTGAGCTTCATGGTGGGGCAGAGCGAGTCTCAAGTGCGAGGACGTAGAGTGGATATGCACAGTTAACACTCTAATTTTTAAGTCAGTAAAAAACAAGAAGTAATCAACATAAAATGCAGGAGGCCATCCGATAACATCTAATTATTGGCAGAAGCTCATAACGTGCATCTAGTGTGAAGCTCTAGAGTAAAATTACATTGTATTTTTAATGCTTTGATGGAGAGACTTCACATTGATGATTGAATCTCTCTCTTTTAGGTCTATAGCCATCCCATGATAAACTCTAAGTTATCGATGATGTAACTATTCTTACACTTATTTAAGAACATACTTAATCTAATTTAATGCTTTAAAAGTAATAAAAATTTATTGTTTATTTTTTATTTTTTATATTATCCTTTATTGAACTTGTTTGACGACAATAAAGGGATTATAAAAAAAATTGGATTTAATTATAATTATGATCATTCTAATTAATCTCATTCACAAAATAAATTTCTATTTTAAGACAAATTAAAAAGATTAATAAAAATATATATTTAAAAAATAAACAAAAATTTGCAAAGAGTGAACAAATCTTATGAAAGTGTTTTATAAATTAAAGATAGCAGATGAAGTAAAGGAATGGACCAATCTAAAGATGGGGTAAGGGGTACCTCTCACATGCAACATGATTGGCAAAGTCATCCAATATTAATGTCAAATGGGGAAGTTGGCATCTTTAATGCCATTCCTATATGTTCCAACCATTTTCTCTTACTCATAACCTTTGCACATTGCATTATTATTTTCATCATTTCCGTCTTTCATATGCACTAAAATCATTGGAGATTTCAATTTCAAGTACTGTTTCATTTTTGAGTTTTATATCTTGGTGGGGTAGCTGCATAATGGGTGTAGTTAGTAGTAATTCAGACTCAAATGGATCTGTTCAAAATTGCAATGGCTTAGAAGAGAAGCTTGATGATCTTCGTCGCCTTCTTGTTAAGGCTAATGGTGATCCATTGAGGATTGTTAGTGTAGGAGCTGGTGCTCGGGGTAGTGTTTTTGCAGCAGTTTGCAAGACACGTACGGTCAGTTTCGCGACAAGGTACAAATCAGGATATGGAGGAGACCATTGAAGATAGTTGATAAAGCTAATGTGAAGCATTTGTTTGAAGTTATCAACTCTAGGGAAGATGTGTTGAGGAGGATAATTCGGCGTTGCGCTTATTTGAAATATGTTGAGGCAAGGCTTGGTGATAGGACATTGTATTGTATGCCGATGAGATTCTGAAAGATGTTTTTTGTTTGAATATGATTGATATGCCAATTTGTCCTTTGAAGGTTGTCACAAACTTGCAGGAAGCTGTTTGGGATGCAGATATTGTTGTCAATGGATTGCCTTCGACCGAAACGCGGGAGATTTTTGAAGAGATTAGTAAATATTGGAAGGAGAGGATCACAATTCCTGTAATTATCTCTTTGTCAAAGGTTATAGAGGCTGCATTGGAGCCTGTTTCGCATATTATAACTCCAACAAAAATGATTCACAAAGCAAGTAAGAGTTTTCTTCATCTCTATTTTTATAACTTAACTCAAAAGAGAGCAAATTTCTTATACAATTGAGCAGAAATATCATTTTTGACTCTATAATATCATTTTTCATTCTATAAAATATGTGATACTAACCAATGGAAGCTAAAAATTTAGTACTGTGTAGTAAAGGATGTTTAATGTTTTTTGCTTGATTCTCTTTTTGAACATTTTAATCAGATTACATCTCTTTAAAATGTATACTTTAACAGCTGGAGTTCCCATGGAGAACATACTTTATCTTGGTGGTCCAAATATTGCATCAGAAATCTACAACAAGGAGTATGCAAATGCTAGAAAATGTGGCGTTGAGAAATGGAGGAAGGCTCTGGCGAAGTTTCTGAGACAACCACATTTTATTGTTTGGGACAATAGTGACCTTGTTACGCATGAGGTCATGGGTGGCTTGAAAAATGTTTATACAATCGGTGCTGGTAAGCTTCAAATTAGTCATTATATATGTATACTATCTGTATTGTCAATGCTTTTCTATGATATAATTGTTTATGTTAGAAAAATTAGTTCAGAGAAACCATAGGTGATTAAGATATATGTTTGAAAGTTATAGCTTTGATTAATTTGCTTTAACACGCTATACCGCTTTCACAATTTTGGGGTTGTCAACCCTGCGCCGCTATTCGGGACTGAGAACTATGGACCTAAGCAAATAAAGATAAAAATCATTCACAATTATAACCAAAAATCTTTTTTTCTTCAAATGATGAACAACTTTTCATGCAGTCATAGACCAGAACCGTTATTTTTGTAGTAGTTATGAAAATTTAATTTCTTCCGCTTTCAAATTGTGGTTGATTCTATCAGTATCAAGCAGCTAGATCAATATATTCATAACTAGCATTTGGTGTGTCTTGATAGTTGCAATACACTTTTGATAGGCCGTGTTTTGGTTTATTGTTGTAGCTTTTTATTTTCCTTTTATCAACTATTGAATTGGAAAATTGAAAAATTCAACTAATAAATACAAACTTTTCCATTTCGGGAATGGTAGCAGCCCTTACCAATGAGAGTGCTACTAGCAAGTCTGTATATTTTGCACACTGTACATCAGAGATGATATTTATCACTCACTTTTTCTTTATAGTGCACACTTTTAATAAATACCTAAGGAAGGAGACAAAACAAAAGCTAAAGATTTCATTTAAATGGACCTACATTTGCAATGGAAAATAGGTTCAAAACTTAGAGGGAAAATTAGTAACAAGGAAGAAGGAACAACTGGAGTTTTTTTGCATCTTTGTCTCCGTTAGTTCAGAAAGAATATAATAATGGGAGGTGTGACATCAGACATCTCTCCCAGGCTAAAAGCCGTAAGTGGTTAAAGTTAAAGTGTAACTCTTAAGTTTACCATTTCTTTCTTCTTGATTAGAAATTTTTAGCTTAGGGTTTTTCTCTATTGTATTTACCTTGCTCACCAAGGGCTAACCTTATTTTGTAGGATAACTGTAAAAGACCCGTGTGTCCGCACGGGTAATTTAAATCTTAAGATGAAAAATATATTACAAACTCATAAAAAGAAGTTTAAAAATTTGAATGAGGAATGTTAAATTAAGATTCATAAAACATAATATAGATGTAATGAAACTATATATAGTAGCTATTTTAAAAAAAGAAAAAGTTGGAAATGCAATAGGCAAAAGGGTATTATGGTGATAGCGACTTATGAAAATAGTGAGTTTCAGTGATAAAATTCACATAAGAAAGATATTATGGTGATAGTGACCCGTAAAAATAGTAAGTTTCAGTGATAAAATTCACATAAGAAAAGTATTATGGTGATAGTGACCCGTAAAAATAATGAGTTTCAGTAATAAAATTCAGTATCTTAGATCGACTTGGTTGTTACTGATATAGAATTGTTATTATAAAATTACTAATAAGTGCAAATATTAAAAAATAAATATGTAGCATATCACCAATATGATAAATTCAGTATATCTAATAACTATAAATATTTATAAATATTACTAATAACTATAGATATTTACAAATATTTTATTGATTAAAATTAAAAAGGTACTGTGGTGATAGTGACCCGTGAAAAATATTCTTTATTAGACTTTACAACAACAATATTCATATATAGTTAATGTCAAACATTTAGTAGAAGTCTCGTGCATCCGAATAGGTAAGTTAATTAATATCTTAAAATCATTTGATATAAAACAACTCAGGGGAGTTCAATGTAATTTGTCTAAATATTAATGAATAAATAAATACAATGTAAGAAATGAGAATTTTGAGATAAAATGTTATATACCTTACCGTAACCAACAATTTGCTTAAAGTTTTAAACATTCAAAGTCACATTAACCTAATCTACTCTAATATACAATTATTTACTATAATTTTTGTCCATAATTAGTGAAACTAATATTTTGTAAATTTGATTTCATGCATCACATTTTATATGGACAGAAAGAATAATTCAGTGATGGAGTTGGCAATTGTTATATTGATGGCATCAAGACCATGTTGCAACACACGTAAACAAAATAAACCAACTATTTTTTTTTCAATTTTATTTTTTCTTGTGACTAAGCAGCACGTAGCTAATAATTGGTTCCTGAAATCTTCTTATAGGTCACTGAGATAATGATGTTCAATGCTTCTCACATCTCTCCTTTCAATATTCAAAATACCAAAGAGGCATATTACTACATAATGATCTTTGAGAGGTTTTTTTTCCTCGGGTATATAACTTATTCATTCACATCATGATATATGTATCCATGAGACATCCTAACTTATGAAGCATAGACACGAATAGTAATACTAACAAGTCAACATTGGTAATTATTTGAAAAATTAAATTGGTCATTGATCTTACCGATCAGATCAGATGACCAGCAACAATGAAGGCTTGAAGTTCCGAGCGGTTGAGAGGGGAAAAAGGTGTTGTACCTGCAAGGCACTCCGATACCAAAGTAAGTATGTATTCCACAAGGTACAACAAAGTAAGAGAGTTTTTAGGGTAAGAAAAAGGTTACTTGCCCTCTGTATGTAGAGGGCTATTTATAGGATGTTTTTGGAACGGATTAGACTCCTCCTTCTAGGGCGGATATTTAGGAGACGTGAGGACTGGTTGTTTACCGAGCACGAGGGGTCCTCATGGCCGGTTACTTGGCAAGTTTGCCCGGTCTGATCGGATGGAAACCGCCACGCGTGATCTGAAGTGTGTTGGGCCGAAGGCGGGAATGGCCCAATTGATTGTATTGGGCCGGTCCAGAACAGGAGCCCCCCAAGTCGTTGCTTCCGGTCAGAGGAGAGACGACTTATATAAAATTGACCCGAGGGTCTTTCTGGGATCCAACCCTAAGATATCCGAGGGAGGTAGGTCGTTCGTTTCCGGGTAGAAGAAGGGTTAGGCCGGGAGTAGGGAAACGTGTCGTTTCAGAAAAGTTGGTAAGTGGGAGTGTCTTATTTAATGCAAAATGATGGCTACTCAATTACCTAGGCTGTAGGTTTAATGATGACCATCCCTCTGCACAGTCTGGCACGTGCGGCGCGTGTGTGGACTTAGGTAGCCTATAAATAGAGGAAAACCCTCATTTTTCCAAACTTTTCGAATTCATTTGCTTCGTTCTCCCTCCGTCGACTATTTTCTCTTGTAGTGGTGTTTGTTACAGATTTTTCAACTCTTCATCAAAATCGTAACTGTAAGTTTAACCTGTGATCCCTGCTTTCTGCATTTTTATGCTTTGATCTTTCTTTAGAATCGTTTGCATGCGGTTAGGGTAAGCTTTTAGGAAGATTTTTTGATGAACATAGATGATGAATGTGGTGGCGTACGGCGGGGATAGGAGGTTTCTCCGTCGTCCATGAGTGTGTTTTGTTGCATTCATCTTTAGATTCTGGCTTTCTGTATTGTTGATAAGCGTTTGATTATGCTTTTTAGTGTTTTTTCTTCGTGCTCTTGCGTCGTAGTTAGGGGTCCTGCGTTTTTTCCCTTTTCCCAGGCGCGAGTTTCTTCTGGCTCGGTATTTGTGGTTATGGGGGGAGGCAAGGACGCAGTTCTTCTGGTCTCTGGGCCGTAGGCGTGCCCTTTCACTCTGGACGATGGTGGAAGGGTGGATTTGATTTAATTGTCGAATTCACTGCTTTCCCCTGTGTTTCAGGTGAAAAATGGCCGAAGAGACTCGCTCGACGGCATCAGGCTCGTCGTCTTCAACTCCTCCAGCCCGGCAGGAGGTGCCCCAATCGGCTTGGGTGCACCCAAAGGCATTGGACGTCGAGAGTTTCTTCGTGGATGACGACTCGGACATTTTTACGGAGGTCGGGGATGGATGGTCGGTACTTATCCCGGCCGAACGAGATCGTATCTGCGACGTGTACACTCCTGATCTGCTTCCTATGTATGAGGTCGTATTCCGGGAGATGGGATTTCGGGCCCCCTTTACTGAGTTCCAGATCGGCGTTCTTAACCACTTGGACGTAGCCCCTTGTCAGCTTCATCCTAACTCGATTGCCTTCATCCGGGCGTTTGAGTTGGTATGTGCTCATTTGAAGATAGGGGCGACTATCCCTCTGTTCTTTTACATATTCTGTGTACAGTGCACGATGCGAGAAGGTCGTTTTGGTTGGGTATCTTTAAAGCAGTCCAAGAAGATATTCAAACCTTACTCTGATTCTCGGAAGCACTTTAAACCTCGCTTCTTTTTTATCCGTCCTCAGTCTCAGGAGGCCTGAGATAGCGTTTTTGCTCAGGTACCGACCTTGGACGTCCATGGTCGTCCTGTGCTTAACGATATCGGGGAGCCAGTCACCTCACGTCGGCATCGCTTTAGGTTCTTTTGGTCCCGTGATCATTTTGAATACCCTACTGATCAGTACATTACCAAGCTCTCTGATTTAGATGAGGATGCTCGGGGAGATTATGATGTTCTCCAGAAGTTTGTGCAGGGTCTTCCTCCTGTTGCTAAGGTGGATCAGTTTGAGGCACCTGTGGTTGGTGAAGATGGGCAAATTATTCGGGAGCCAGGAGTGATCAATATAAAGGAGCTGTTAGCTAAGGGCACTGATGAGGGGGCCTTTACCTATCTGGGTATTTGCCCCTATGCTTTTTATGCCATATTTGTTTCGCTTTTTATTATTTTTCATAGCTTTTTGCTTTTTATAGCTTTTTGATAGTGATTTTCTTGATGGGCTGACCTCTTATACTTTTTTCTTTTTTTTTTTTGTAGAGGCTATGGATCGGGCACGTCATGACCGAATGCTCAGGCAGGCGAGCAAGCTGAAGGGGATTGTAAAGAGGAGTGGGTGTCCTCGGTTGGCGGCTGTGCAAAGGTCCCCGGTTGCGGGTTCAGGTGCTTCTTCCTCCTCTACCGGCTAGAGCCTGATCCGGACGCCTTGGTCTGCCGCAAGCGCCATAGAATCGAAGCCGTGGATCTTACTCAGGATGAGGCTGCTGACATTTTTACCCTTCCTTCGTGCTTTCTTCAGCCCAGACTCTTCGAGGATGGTCCTTACTTGACTATTCCGCGTGCTGAATCTTTGCATATTGAGGGTTTGGACCCTTCTATTCGTCAAAGGTTCCTCGTGCAGGATGCTTCGGCCGTGGTTCATCTTTTGGAGATGGCCACTCTCTATGCTCGCTCAACACCTTTGTCAGCGAAAGCAGCGAAGTTGCTTTAGGAGCAAGTCAAGATGAGTGTCTCTGCTTCGGAGGAGAAGGACCGATTGCTGAAGGAGCAGGGCGAGGAACTGGATGCGGTGAAGGTTCGGCTGAACCAGAAGGAGGCTGCTATGATGGACGTGAAAGGTCAATACACCTTGCTCTCCAAGACTTTGTATGGAACAATGATGTCTTATTCGGTTAGGGAGGCCTCTCTTCGCCGTTCTTTCTCAGGCTCCTGCTGAGGATGAGTCGAGAGAGGAGAAGGCTCTTTTAACTAGGGCAGACTTGATTCAATATATCAGAGTCTTGGGGGGTGACTGTGTGGCGGATGCCGAGGATACCTATAACTCCACTGTGGCTCAACTTAAATTGAAGAATCCGGGGGTGGAGTTGGTGATCGAAGGCACCGGGCCTTACCACCGTGTGGAGGGCGACCAGATTGATTCTCCGGCCTTCGGGGAGGAGCCCGTGACGCAGGGAGCCGAGGATGTCCAAGTCGAGGAAGGTGTTTGAAGATTTCCTTTGTCTAAGTGTGGGGCCTGCGTGCCCGTATTTTGTAATGTTGTTTTTCTGGGGGGTATGCCCCCCGTTTTGATTATGTATGCACATTTACCAGCTCGGCCTAGATGGCTGTAGTTGGGCACACTTTCGGGTTTTTTGCCCGTTTTTATTTAACGTACTTAGTTTTTAACGCTTATGTTATTTTCTTTGGAATTTGTGCGCATGCGTTATGTGTTTTTGGAAAACGTGTTATCGGTTCCCAACGCATTTTTTCTTTGAATGCTTTGTTTACTTCCTGATGTTGTTGTTCCCCTGCTTTTTATATAAAAGGAGGTCTTATGGACCTCTCTATCTACATTTCTCGCAGGGATGGGTGGAGCTAACAAGAAGAAGGTATCCTCAACCTCGTGTTCCCGTGGAGTAAGAAAGGTGAAGGAGAAGAAACAGGCTTCGACCGGCTCTGCTTCTCACTCTCGTGGTTCTTTGAGTTCAGATGCTCGTACTCGGGAGGCTAGTGTGAGGGTTGTGATTGACGTGGATGGTTCCGAGACCGAGTGGGATGAAGATTGGTATCAGTATGTTCACTCGGAGGAATTTGCCACTCGGGAGGAATGAAGTGTTTTCTCTTCACTTGGTGTTTGTTTTGTAATTTTCATGAACGATGAATAAAAACACCGTTGCCGTTTTTTGTGTGTGTGTTTATTTTGCATTTAATGAAGATTTGCTCGACTTATAATGTACTGATCGCCCAGTGTGTGGAACTGTGGTCGATTGCCGGGGACTTGTGCCTGGCATATGGTGAGTCTCGGATTTCGTTGTATTGAGCTCCGGGGCTCATGGCATGAATGGTCCCTTCGCGAGCGGGGCGTTCTGCCATCATGGTACGTGCTTACGACGGGGATGCTCTATATTAAGGGCCCCTTGAAGAACAAAGAGTCTGCTCGATTAAGAGAGCGGGCTCCCGTTGTTTTGTTTCAGTTAGAGGTGCTCGGCTCGTACCGGGCCGCACCTTTTTAGCTGTAGTATTGTTTGAGTTTCTCAGCATTCTAGGGTCGAGTGAGTTCTTCTCTTTGCAAGTTCTCCAAGTAGTATGCCCCATTTTCTGTCCTCGCTCGGACACGATAGGGGCCTTTCCAATTCGCGGCCAGTTTGCCTTCTAGGGAATCTTTGTGGTTTCTTTTTAGTACTAGGCTGTCTATTTTAAATTCCCGTTTAATGACCTTAGCGTCATGTCTTAGGGCGATTTTTTGCTTAAGTGAAGCTTCGCATATAGCAGCCCCAGTGCGAATTTCTTCGACCAGGTCGAGCTCTTCCCTGATTGCCTCGGTGTTGCCCTCTGTCTCGAGTGGCTCTTCGATGCGTCTCGAGGGCACATGTATATCGACGGGTATCACGGCCTCCGTTCCGTACGTCATTCGGAAGGGGGTCTCCCCGGTAGTGGAATGTGGGGTGGTGCGATAAGCCCATAGGATGTTGTGCAGCTCTTCTACCCATCCCCTTTTTATTTTGTCTAGTCTTCTTTTGAGGCCCCTCAAAATTACTCTATTGGCGGCCTCCGCTTGCCCGTTCGTTTGTGGGTGCTTGACTGACGCGAAATGTTGCTTCGTACCTAATTTCGTGACGAATTCTTGGAAGCGCCCGTCTGTGAACTGGGTGCCGTTGTCGGTGATGATAGCTAATGGTACCCCGAACCGGGCGAGGATGTTTCTTTTGTAGAAGCGGAGTACGTTCAAGGATGTGATTTTGGCCAGTGGCTCGGACTCGATCCACTTGGTAAAATAGTCGACCGCAACTATGAGATACTTGTTCTGATTGCTTCCGGTCACGAACGGACCGAGGAGATCCATCCCCCACCACGCGAATGGCCAGGGAGACGATAAGGATTTCGTTGGGGGGCGTGAGGTGCATGTCCCCGAAACATTGGCATTTGTCGCATTTCTTCATGTATTCTTTGGCGTCGTCTTGCATTGTCGGCCAATAGTAGCCTGCTCGGAGGGCCTTCCGAGCGAGTGATCTTCCTTCTAGATGTTGGGAATTGATTCCTTCGTGTATCTCTCGGAGTATGTGGGGGACTGTGCCCTCGTCTATACATTTGAGGAGAGGTATGGAAAATCCTCGCCGGTAGAGGCGATTTTCGACTAAGACGTACGAGCAAGCTCGTCTTCGAATGGTGGAGGCCTCTTTCGGATCGGCGGGCAAGAGGTCACTTGTTAAGTAATTGTATACGGGGGTCATCCAGCAGGACGCGTCCCCAATTGCGCTTATGAGTGAGAGGAAAGATGAGGTCCCGGTACTGGGTTTTGGCAATATCTCCTGGATTACGAATTTGTTACCTCCCTTCTTTCTTGTGCTCGCCAGTTTTGATAGGACGTCTGCCTGCGCGTTGTGTTCCCTTGGGATGTGTCTTACTTTGGCGCTCCTGAATCGGGCCAGCCTTTCTTTCACGAGGGCCAGGTATTCGGCGAGGGCTTTGCTTTTAACCTGATATTCGCCCGAGATGTGGGATGTGACCAGTTGAGAGTCGGTGAGTACCTCGATGTCTTCGGCTTCTAAGTCGTTTGCGAGGTGCAGCCCGGCTAGCAGGGCCTCATATTCTGCTTGGTTGTTGGATGTCGGGAATGATAGTGAAAGGGATACCTCTATGAGGGTTCCTTCTCCATTTTCAAGAATGATCCCCGCTCCGCTGCCGGTTGAGCTCGAAGCACCGTCCACATACAAGGTCCATCTTTGGGCGTTGTTGTTTGTTGTTTCGGGGAAGGCCATTTCGGCTACGAAATCTGCCAAGACTTGGGATTTAAGGGCTTTTCTTCCTTCGTATTTGATGTCGAACTCCGCAAGTTCCAACGACTACCGGAGCATTCTTCCGGCCATGTCGGGGCGTGCAAGTAATTGTTTTACGGGTTGCTCGGTTCGCACGACTATGGTATGTGCTAGGAAATAGTGTCTGAGTCTTCGGGCTGCGGTTATTAACGCGAGTCCGACCTTTTCGACCTGTTGATATCTGATCTCGGGGCCCTGGAGTGCCTTGCTAGTGAAGTAAATGGGCTTCTGGCCTTCCGAGATTTCTCGTATCAAGGCCGCGCTGACGGCCTCGGTTGATACGGTGAGATAGAGGTACAAGATTTCTCCAGCTTCTGGCCTAGATAAAATTGGCGGGCTGGATAGGGCCCGCTTGAGGTGGGAGAGGGAGCGTTCGCACTCTTCCGTCCATTCGAATGCAGTTTCTTTGCGCAGGAGTTTGAATAGTGGCAGGGCGTGCTGCGCGGATTTGGCCACGAACCTGGATAGTGACGTGAGCATGTCGTTCAAGGTTTGGATTGACTTCTTTGAATTTGGATTGGGCAAATCCGAGAAAGCTCTGCATTTGTCCGGGTTGGCTTCGATTCCTCTTTCTGTTAAGTAAAAACCGAGGAATTTTCCTGCGCAGACGCCGAATGTGCATTTTTCCGGATTGAATCTCATTTTACACTTTCGGGCTTGCTCGAAAACCTTTTTAAGATGGGCGGCATGATCGGTTTCTCTTTGGGATTTGACGATCATATCGTCCATATAGACTTCGAGCATATCGCCTATCTCTGCTCAAAATACTTTGTTCATCATGCGCTGGTAAGTTGCACCAGCGTTCTTCAGACCGAAAGGCATTACATTGTAGTAATAATAGCCCGACTCGGTCATGAAGGCCGTGTATTTCTTGTCTGTTTTAGCCATGGGTATTTGATTATACCCGGAATATGCGTCTATAAATGAAAGTAATTTAAAATCGGCGGAGTTATCGACTAGTTTATCTATGTTAGGGAGAGGATAAGCATCTTTTGGGCAAGCCCTATTAAGATCGGTGTAGTTAGTTGTTAGGGACCAAATAGTACTAATTTTCATATATTGTTTTTGGTCTCTTTAACCACTTTTCATTCAATAATCACACTTTTATTCGTACAATTTAATAATTTTGCAATTTTGTTAAGTTTTAGTTCATTTGAATTGTTATTTCACATGTTTGTTAGTTTTGTAGTGCTTTAATTAGGTTTGAAGCTCATGGAAGCAAAGAGGAATTACTTGAAGACTTGGAATAGCAAAAGAAGTGCTGATGAAGCCTGTTTGCCCCGCCAACTGATTGATGCTGAACAAGTCCAATTTTGAAGTGAAACTGATGTGGCAAAAGATTCCCTGTTTGCCCCGCAAACATTGTTTGCCCCGCAAACAGTGCGCTGCAGAATTTGTTCTTTTATTTGGTTGCCACTTGTCATGAGAAAGGGTTTATCTTTTGAAGATTAAAAGTTAGTACGAATTAGGGGTTATTTTAGGGAGATAAAAAGGGGAAATAGAATATTCTATTCTATTACACACCACACATTGAGATTAGGGTTTTGGAGAGAAAAGTTGGCACCTTTGTGAGAGATTGATGCTCATAGCTTCTTCTTCATTGTTCTTGTTATCAACCATGGTGATGAGTAGCTAAATCCCACTTTGACAAGATTGGAGGTAGTAGCTATCCTTGTTAACTATGTATTTCCTCTAACACTTTTGTATGAACTTCCTTAGTATTGAAATGGATGAATGTTGTTGTATTATATTTCATATTTAGATTTGATTTATGATTGAGAAATATATTTCAAGTCTTGTTCTACAACATTTTATCAAGTAGTGAATAAATGCTAGAGATAGATTTATTTGCCACTTTTCTATTTGTATCAATCAATCAAGCTTAATGTATTGATAGTTAGAGTGAGAGATCATCTAAAGATTAATATATTAACTTTCACAACTTTGTTTAGACATAAACATTGTTGAGAGGATACTAGAACATTGCATTGCTATTGAAGTATACTTGAGTTGTTAAAGTCACATAGGAGATAGGGATAGTGAAACCAAAACCAATCTTGTCAATCTTTTATCTTTGAAAAAATATTATTTTATTACTTGTTTTACCTTTTGAATAGAAAAATAGAAACTCAACTCAAACCAACTTTGTTACAACTTAAACTTAAAGCGATAGTAACTATAGAACGGCGGTAATATCACCCAATCTCTGTGGATACGATTTAAAAATATTTGCCTTGAATATACTATTCAACAAATTGGCGCCGTTGCCGGGGATTGGCGTTTGATATTGCAAGCATTGCAATAGTTCATTGTTTTAAGTTTGTTACTTTATTCATAATTCTTTTGCGTTTCACTTGGTTTGCTAGTTTTGTAGATTCTTGTGTATGCGGGAAAAAGCTACCGAAGAGCAATTTCATTTCGATCCCGAAATTGAAAGAACACTCCGAAAGCTCAATAGCAAGACACGAAGAAGAAGGAAGTTAGCCCAAGAGAAGCGACAAAGAGAAGAGGCGTCTACTTCTTCTAACAATCAAATTGAAGAAGTAGTTGTAGAGACTTTTGAAGGAGACATGGCGGGTGTTGTTCCAACCGAAATGTCCGCCAATAGTCCAAGACGCACCGCCCAATTTGCACGCAATGCTCAAGGTGGAGCAAATACGGAGATGAAGACCGGAATCCTCCAACTTGTTTATGCAAATCCATTCACCGGAATGGATCATGAGGATCCTTTCGCACATCTCACCAAATTTTATGAGATTGCGGGTTCAACGGGAGTCGATGCGGCGAATGAAGAATCATTGTTCAAGAGACTATTTCCACACTCATTACTTGGGAAAGCCAAAGAATGGTATCTTGATCAATTACCAAATGTGATGACAGATTGGAATCTATTGGAAGAAAAGATTTTAGAACGATATTTTCCTCAATCCCGATTCATGGAGGCCAAAACGGCAATCGCGGTTTTCAACCAAGGAAGCAATGAATCACTTAATGAGGCTTGGGAAAGATACAAGTCATTGTTGAGAAAGTGCAAGGGGCATGGTTTTGATGAGCTCACATAAATTCATCTATTCCGAAATGGACTTCAACCGGTTCACAAAACGCTTTTGGATGCTACCGCGGGTGGTTCTCTTATGTCCAAAAGTGTGGAGGAAGCAATCACTATCATCGATCGAATGGCACTCAATGATCGACAAAGTCAACATGATCGAAGTCCTTCCCAAAGGAAATCGGGAGTTCTTGAATTGAACACCAATGATGCCATCCTTGCTCAAAACAAGCTTCTATCACAGCAAGTGGAGTTACTCACACAACAAATGATGAAACTCCCACAACAAATGAAAGAGTTTCAAGGATCTCAAACTAGGCACCATGTGGCAGCTTGTGAACTTTGTAATGGAGATCATCAGACTGGTTTTTGTCCTCCCCCCGAAGGTGAAGAAGTGAATTATGTGAATAATGCAAACCAAGGCTATCAAAGTACACCTCCACCTCACAACAACCATTATCAAAGACACAATCAAGGGTATCAACCATCAAGATTCAAAAATTACAATTACCCTCAACAAAGTCCTTATCAAAGTCCAAATCCACAACATCAACAATCTCAAGGTGGAAGCTCAAACTTGGAAGACACTCTCACACAATTTATGCAAGCATCCATGGCTAATCAAAAAAGCAATGAAGCTGCCATCAAGAATTTGGAGAACCAAGTGGGCCAACTTGCAAAGCAATTGTCCGAACAACAACCGGGATCTTCTTTTTCCGCCAACACTCAAACAAATCCAAGGGAGCATTGCAAAGCCATTGTGACAAGAAGTGGTAAAGATATAAATGGTGGAATAGATGGAGGTGTTATAGTGGAAGATGATGAGGAAATAATAGTTGAAAACCAAGAGGGTGAGGTGGTAGTTGAAGATGAGGGAGAAAAGAGTGAGGAGAAAGTGGAGGAAGAATTAGTTGAAAAAGAGCGGAAAGAAAAAGAAGGAAGAGAGAAAAATGACAAAAAAGTGAAGAGGAATAAAAAGAGAAATGAGAATGTGAGCACAATTCCTCTCCAACATCTACCTTACCCGCATGTGCAATCAAGGAAGGAAGACGCAAGGCGCTACGCTCGATTTATGGATATATTTAAACAACTTCACATAAATATTCCATTTTCCGAAGCATTGGAGAAAATGCCCAAGTATGCAAAATTCATGAAGCAAATGCTCACAAAGAAAAAGAAGTACACGGATGAAGAGACAGTTGTGCTTGATGCTCATTGTAGTGCAATTATTCAAAAAACTCCCCCAAGAAAGGAAGCCGATCCGGGACGAGTCATTTTACCGATCACCATTGGAGGTAACTACATTAGTAATGGTTTGGTTGATTTGGGGTCTAGCATCAATTTAATACCTTTATCCGTTGTCAAGAGATTGGGGAACATCGAAATGAAACACACCAGGATAACTTTGCAACTAGCCGATAAGTCTATCATTTCACCATATGGAGTTGTACAAGACATGCTGGTAAAAGTGGACAAATTTTTGTTCCCGGTTGATTTTGTGGTAGTCGACATGGAGGAGGATCGTGATGTGCCATTAATACTTGGAAGACCATTCATGAAGACCACCCGAATGATGATTGATATCGATGATGGGATTATGAAAGTGAGGGTGCAAGATAAAGAGGTAATTTTTAGCCTTTTTGAGTCTATGAAGCCTCCTAAGGATGAACATGACAACTTCCGAATCGATGATGAAAAAGGAGAAATCATTGAGGTGGAGAATCAATTTCACAAGGACAAGGACAAGGCAAATCATGAGGGAAAGACTTATCACAAAAACTTTGAAGTTGGTCAAATGGTGCTTGTGTGCAATTCAAGACACAAGGTGTTTCCTAGCAAGTTAAAGTCAAAGTGGTCGGGGCCATTTGTTGTGAAAGAGGTGCGAAATTATGGATCCATTATGGTGGAGGACCCTAAAACACAAGAAAGCTGGACTGTAAAGGAACAAAGACTAAAAGGCTACCACGATGGATAAGCAAGCCGCGATGGTGTGTCATTTCGCTCGTCAAGCCTTGGTGCACCATCGAACCGTCGAGCTCGAACGACGTTAAACAAAGCGCTTGTTGGGAGGCAACCCAACGTCGTAAGTAGATTCTATTATGCTTTTTGATTTTTGTTTTCAGAGTTATTTAGTAACTATTTTTGAAAGGAAGTGGAAGTTAAGTGTAAAAATTGGCATTTTTAAAAAATTCAAGTCTGTTTGCCCCGCAAACATTGTTTGCCCCGCAAACAGAGCACAAACAGAGAACAAGCCAATTTTGCAAAGAAAATTTCACCTGTTTGCCCCGCAAACAGGTGTTTGCCCCGCAAACAGGTAAGCCAATTTTGAAAAAGAAATTTTCATCAGTGATTGCCCCGCAAACACTGTTTGCCCCGCAAACAAAGCACAAACAGTGAGTAAGCCAATTTTACAAAGAAAATTTTTCTTGTTTGCCCCGCGAACAGGTGTTTGCCCCGCAAACACTTCAGTACAAAAAAATTTCCACTTTCAAAAAAAAAAAAAAAAAAAATTAGCTTTTAATTTAACCTAGTTTTTTTTTTTATTTTTATCTTTTATTTTTACTTCTCTCCTCTCACTCTACCGCTCTCGTCCTAACTAAACTCATCTCCCATTCTAATACCCTATCTTCACCCACATTCCTTGGAAGCGGAGTATGATGCTTATGCAAATTGGCCTGTGGGCAGGCCAGCTTTCATGGGGGGTGCAGGAGGCAGTGGTACTAGAAACGAGGATGACACGATGGAAGATGTGATAGGGGCAGTTGGTGGCGGTGACGAAGATGAGGATTGACGTAGTGTTGCAACACTCTTGTATTTTTATTTTTATTTTTATTTTAATTTAGTCTGAATTCTGTTTTATTTCTATTTAATTACTGTTGCACTTTTTCGTTTTTTTTATTTTGTGTATTTTATGGTGGCTCTCGTTTCACCATTTGAACCTTTTAAAAATTGCATTTTTATTATTGTAGTTTAATTGTGTGTTTGGGTGGAAAGTGATTAACCCAACTTTTTCAAAGTGTTTGTTTAATTGTTCTTTTGCAAAGGAATTTTGAGGAACCATTGGGCACAGACAAGAGTTGATTTGGTGAACACTTCGAGTGGCAATGATGAAAATCAGTATCGAGGAAAATTAAGGTACACTTTATCGCTTTCTAGACTTAACATGGTTAGTTGATGGTGTGTGCAAATTACTTAGCATAAATTCCTCGAGTCGCATGTCATTTTTGAATCAAAATTTAGAACTTAGCCAAGTGAGGAAACCTTCCATTGTACACTAAATGCGGGATACCGGAATTTATTTCAACTCATTTTTATCATGTTAAACCATGCATATTTCTTGTTTGTAAAAAGTGTGAAAGTGATAGAGGCATTGTTTGAATTTGAGAAAAACCACTTGACCAAAAAGTTAGATCAATTAACCTTGTGAGGAGTGAATCTTAGTTCTAACCCTTTGAGCTTATTAGGATTCATGTGATTATTGAAAATATTTTGTATGTGAATCCTAATTTTTTTTGTTCTTTCATTAAAACCTTCAACCGCAATGGTTGCAAATTTTGCCTTGTGCCTATGTCTATGTAGGGAGCATTATTGTATCTATTATGGTTTGAATCCTAAAGTTGGGGAGAGTTGATTGAAACAAATGAAAAGTGGTACTTGTGAGTTTTGTGGTAATAAAGAACAAAACAACACATTTTGAAATTTTGGCCTCATATATAAACTTGGCCTCTAGGAGGTCTTTTACAGCTAGTTCGGCCGCAGCCGTTTTTTCTGGTGATTGTTTTCTTCTCCTCAGAGCGACGGCCTTGCAGGCAGGGTCGATGGTCAGGTGATGACAATCCACTTTTGGGTCGAGTCTGGGCATCTCTACAGCGCTCCAAGCGAATAGGACGGCATTTTCACGGAGGCAAGCTTTGAGTTGTCTTTTGGCCAGGTCTGGCAGGTCTGATCCGATCTTGACTCCTCTGGTCGGATCTTCTTCGAGGGCCACGAATTCGAAGTCTCCGTCAGGGATCGACCGGAGGATCCCTTCTGATGTGCTTGAGTTGATGTTCTGATCATGTTCTCCCAGAAAACGACTGTCGAGGTCTACAGTGTCGATACGGGGCATAGATTTGTTGGTTTCTGAGGTAGCGTTGGTCGCTGTCTTCTCTTGGGCTGGTGTCTTTATCGCGCTCAGGCCCTTGGCGGAGGCTTCAAAACATCTACTGGCCGCTTCGATGTCACCGTTGAGCGTTGCTACTTGTCCTTTGGTCGTATAGTATATGAGCTTGAGGTGTACGGTTGAGGGGACCGCGATTAGTTCGGCCAGAGTGGGACGTCCGAGGATGAACTGGTATATTGATGGGCAGTCGATGACCAGAAATTAGACTTTCACTGCCCTTGTGGCCTCTGCCGATCCGATCGAAACTATGAGTTCCACGAACCCCCATGGCTTGGTTACCGTGCCATTGAATCCTTGTAAATTTGACCCCATGGATGGGGTAAGGTGACTGTCATTCAGCTATAATGTTTTGAATAGTTGGGAGTACATGATGTCCACTGAACTTCCCTGGTCGACCAATATGCGTCGCACATCAAAATTAGCCATTCGGGCTCGGATGAGGAGAGGGATGGTCGCGTTAGGTGCTCCTCCGGGCAATTCTTCTTTGTAAAAAGATATTGAGGAAGGACTGCCTTTGGCGTGGTCGAAGGTTGAGGATACGTTCGTGTTTGCCGAGATTAGCTCGTCGAACTTGAGTTTTACGGATCCGACGGTCAGTTTGCTGAAACCCCCGCCGGATATAACCAATACAGATGGGAACCTCTCCCATGCGCTGTAGGAGGAATTGGTAGTTGCCGTGTTTTCCCAATCAGGGAGATAAAAATCTTCCGGCCTGGTAACACTCATGGCCACTTGCATGGCGGGCGTATCTTCCGCCGGCTTTTCCTCGGTGACTGGTTTAACTTCTCTAGCGGCCTCCTGCTTCTTCACATATTGCTTCAGATGTCCCTCTCTGATTAATATCTCTATGGCATCTTTAAGGTGGATGCAATCCTCGGTGTTGTGCCCGTGGCCTTTGTGGAATCGGCAGAATTTCGATTTATCCACGTTTGGCCGGGCGGGCATGCTCTTTGTAATCCTTAGGGTCCCGAGTTTTATCATCTTTCTTTTTGTCAGTTCCCCGGCAAGACTCATCTTGCCGTGCATTTTTACTGCTCTCTTCGTGCCTGGAATTGCGAACGGCGTGGGCGGCTTCTTTCTCCTCATACTGAATGTAGCCTTGGGCTTTGAGGAAGAACTCGTCCAGAGTGGCCGGTGTTTCAATTTCGACGGCTTTAGCGAAGTACGAGCATGGCCGGAGGCCACGCTCGAGCAAGAATTTCTTCATATGGGCAGTGGTGGATACCTGTACGGCTTCCTTATTGAATCTTTATATGTACGCCCGTAGAGACTCGTCCTTTCCTTGGATAATGGCTTCCAAGGAGGCTTCTGACTTGGGGTGTCTTCGGGAGGCCGTGAAATGTCTGGAAAAAAGTTTTCCGAGCACCCTCCATGAAGTGATGGACTCGTCGGGCAAACTTTTATACCAGGTCATGGCTCCTTTTCGCAGGGTGGTAGGGAACAAATGGCATTTGATGGCACCGGGCACTCCTCTGTAGTCGAGAAGGGCATCGATGTTCTCGATGTGTTCATCAGGATCAGTTGTTCCGTCGTAGGTGCCCAGCGGAGGGGGTTTTTTGAGACCTGCTGGCAGGGGAGTCTCTAAGATCGCCTAGGACAGAGGACCATGACGCTCTTCTTCGTCGTCGCTGGCGGACGGAGAAGAAGTTCGGCTCTGACTACGCCTGTGCCGCCTCCGGTTGTCATGGTGTCTTGCTGGGGGTGATCCAGACTTCCTTTTTGGCCGAGGGGATGGTGACCGGTGTCGGGAACGCTGCTTGCTCGACCCTTTCTTGGAAGATGGGCCTGCGTTTTCCCTGGGGGAGGGGGAACGAGGACGTTTCTTGGTGACTACGTCACGTCAAGAATAAGCTTTGCGATCGGGGGGAGTTTTTTAGCAGCGCCTCTGTTCGAGGGCCCCGATCCGGTCACCTTGCTGCTGTATGAGCGTATTGGTCTGGGCAAGAGCAGCTAGAACAACATTTATGGTATGGTCTTGAGAAGTTTGTTCTTTGGAGAGGAAAGGGTTGCCCAGAATTTCTTCGTGATTGTCCTTCCCGCTTGTATCTTCGGAACGATGAAATGGATCACCTTGGAGATCTTTTGGAGAAGGGGACGCCGTGATTCCGTCTCGAGGGACGGTGTTTCTGGAAGGAGGAACGACGGAGATGTCGTTTTTCTTGAGTATTGCAGCGTCTAAGGAAGAGGAATCTTCGTTATTGCTGGCCATGAGTAATGATTTGATTAAAGCTTTGGTTCCTGGGTTCTTGTGGGAGGCAAGAATGAATCAAGAAAGTGCAAGAAGAGGAACGGGGGAGCTAGGTTTCCCACAGACGGCGCCACTGATCTTACCGATTAGATCAGATGACCAGCAACAATGAAGGTTTGAAGTTCCGAGCGGTTAAGAGGGGAAAAAGGTGTTGTACCTGCAAGGCACTCCGATGCCAAAGTAAGTATGTATTCCACAAGGTACAACAAAGTAAGCGAGTTTTTGGGGTAAGAAAAAGGTTACCTTGCCCTCTGTATGTAGAGGGCTATTTATAGGATGTTTTTGGAACATATTAAACTCCTTCTTCTAGGGCGGATATTTAGGAGACGCGAGGACTGGTTGTTTACCGAGCACGAGGGGTCCTCTTGGTCGGTTACTTGGCAAGTTTGCCCGGTCTGATCGGATGGAAACCGCCACGCGTGATCTGAAGTGTGTTGGTTCGAAGGCGGGAATGGCCCAATTGATTGTATTGGGCCGGTCTAGAATAGTCATAATTGCAAGTGTCGGTGTCAGACACTAACACAAACACAAACCGACACTAACATGAATTTAAACATATCATTGCATCAACAAACCAACTAATATTATCAATGTTAATGCCTAATTCAATATTATGAATGCATGTCTAATGTAACAATCAGCTTATAACTCATTTCATCTACTTCAACTATAATAGATAACAGAAATAGCCCGCACTTATATGACTTGCACTTATATAGTTCATATTCTATAGTGCTTTGTACTGATAATGTAAACCACTTCATTAAAAACTTGTAATAAAAGACAATTGTATATAGAGTTCTCATACAATTCATATGTATATTAAATACCAAAACCCCACATTTGATATGTCTAACAAATACAAAAACCATACAAACCTGCTAATCTGCTATAGCCACCTCTTTTCCTAACTCAAGTACACTTAAATCAGCTAATCTGCTATAGTCACCTCTTTTCCTAACTCAAGTGCGCCTAAATGAGCTTAAGCTGAAACTACACTTGTTTTAGTCACTTCATTAAGAAAGAAAATTACCTCCTCATATACACCATTTCATGAAACATATAACCATGATAACAAAAGTATAATGATATAATTCAACTCAATTTATAACAATATGAAAATAGGCCTTAAAGGAACCTAAAAACGTCAATTATTAGTAAAATCTGGATAAGAATAAACACTAACTATTAGTAACATTATAAATCATTAAAATCATTGTAAATGTATATCTTTTCAGTTTTATATCTTTTATGTGAGACTTGTATTTTCCATGATCAAAAGAAAACAGTTGGAACTCTTCCGAACATCTCCATCTTCAACACAGCGCATTCCAAATTTCTTGTGTATCATGCATTATTCTTATTCTATTTAATTTCTTCTCCATGTTGAGTTTAATTTAACTGAATACAACTTTGGATCAACCTTTATTTTGCCACCGCCGCCACTGCCATCAACCACACTACAATTGCAATAAGCATTACCTTGAAGAAGGAATATATGATAAATTGTGGTATCATAACTGTGCCTCCACAACAGTCCTGAAAACTGCCATAAGCATTCAAGGCGTAGCTACAAAGACTGATAACTGCACCTCCACAACAGCCCTCAAAACTGCCAGTATTGAAGGCATAACAGCATTGCCAATAAAACTGCTGACTTACCAGAAATCTGGGATTATGCAGAAAAATTGAGCAGAAAAAATAGCACGAACCACAATCTAATTAAAGTTTGTTGGTATTAATTAAATTCTAACAATCTAATTAACAAACTCACAACAGCTAGTTGGTCTAACTACTAACTGATTTCATTAGTTTAGTATTACAAAACTTAACATGTATAAAGTATAATGAAAGAAAGTTGAGTGGAAACAAAATGACACAAATTAGAACCTCAAATTAGAATCCTCTGTATTCATATTATACATACAACTCTCTTTAATTAAATATACTGTTACAAGTGTTTAAGATTATAATATAAAACAGAGGAAAAAATATTCCTAGTAACATGCCTGAACTCTCTAAAGACATGTGGTAGTGATTTTGAATGCCTCCATTTGAAGATTTATTGCCATTTACTACATTCTGTAAGATAAATTATAGTATGGTACATCTTTGAAGCCCAAGAGATGAAAAATTCTACTATCGGTTGGCCAAAAGTGAGAGAACCAACCCCTTTTGTTATGCAGAATATTAGGCCCAATAGAATAAAAAGAAAGTCCAGCATGCTAAAGGACTATATTGAGTATTAGGAGGTGTTTTTAGTAGTCTTTATGGTTTTAATTAATTAGTATGTTTATTTTAGTTTGCTGCTGGCCCATGGCCCAAGTAGGTTATAAAACCCTACTATAAATATCTTGTATGTTTCATCTTTTGAAGTAAGAAGAAAAGTTGTTTTATCTTATTATCTTTTTATGCATTTCTAGATCTAGGGTTCCTAACATTAGTCTATCATTGGTGCTTTCATTGAGCTTCTCACCTTCCACCTATGGCTCCCCTAAAACCCAACAACCCTTCTTCCAAAGAGATCTTGGAAGAGGCTGTCCAAATTTCTTCACTCAATCTCTCAAATGCCATGGCTGAAACTCAAGAACAATTGGATGTAAGGTTTGCACAAGTCCATGATGATATAGCAAAACAAGTGGGTCAGATTCATACAAGGCTAGACAACGATAAAAGTTTGGAAGATTCAAGGTTTGAATCACTCATGGCTGCTCTACAGAAAATTTCCCTGCATAAGGAACTACAATCTGCTGTTACAGCAGCAACAGCTACCAACCCAGGTGCTAGTTCTTCAGGTATACATGCAAATCCTTCATCTATTTCTTTTGGTTCAGCTGCTGCTACCCAGATTCTTACACCTACACACACCCCCATACCCCATACACCCCATCACTCACATCTATCAACTCAGACCACTATACCTATACCCATCCACCTCAGCGCCACCCCCCACCTCCCCCTTTTCCGCCAAACCCCCAACTTACCCCCCAATCTGTTTTTATTCCAACCCAGAGTTTCCATTCACACATTCCCCATCCTGACCCTTACTTACAACACCCCCACATACCCCCTTTACCCCCATTACGGACCCCCAAACTTGAATTGCCTCTTTTTGATGGGTCCAACCCACTCGAATGGTTATTTCAGGATGACCAATTTTTTGGTTTTTACAATCTTCCACCTGAAAATCGTTTATCTCTTGTGTCCTTTTACATGAAGGGTGATGCTTTGGGCTGGTTTAAGTGGATGCATAGTAACCATTTGTTAACTGATTGGTATTCATTTACAAAAGCTTTAGAGTTACGATTTGGTCCTTCCACTTATGAGAATCATCAGGCTGCTTTATTTAAATTAAAACAAACAGGTTCAGTTATGGATTATCAAACTAAGTTTGAACAGTTGGGTAACCAAGTTATCGGATTACCAGCTGAAGCCATATTAAATTGTTTTATTTCTGGTTTGCAAGTGGAAATTCAACACGAATTAGCTGTTCATCGCCCTACCCATATATCCCAAGCTATTGGCCTTGCTAAGCTTATTGAATCTAAACTTAAAGAAGCCAAACCCAAACTTTCCAAACCTTTTGCATATAACTACCAAAAAGCCCAACACTCTCTCTCTCCAACAACCAGTTTTAAAGCCCACGATTCAAATCAAACAGCCACAAATCAGAAAGCCCCAAACCCAGCCCAACAAAAATTCCCAATTCGTCGTTTAACCCAAGCCCAATTACAGGAAAGGAGAGCCCAAGGACTGTGTTTTAATTGTGATGAAAAGTTCACTACAGGACACAAGTGTGCAACAGGTCGTTTCCTCATTCTTCTAGCGGAGGATGACATTCTGACCGAACAAACAACGAATGAGGAAATAGTGGAAGATACAAATGACTCAGAATTAAGTGATACCTATTTTCAACTATCAACACAGGCACTAACTGGCCAGTTTTCTCCACAAACACTGAAATTCAAAGGGCTGATCAATGGTATGGAAGTGATGATCCTTGTGGACACAGGCAGTACACACAACATTATGCAGCCGCGCATTGCGCATCATCTTAATCTCATCACTAAACCTATTAGCCAATTCTCCGTGATGGTGGGAAATGGATCCCATTTGCAATGTGAAGGACTATGTGATAAGGTGCAGATAGTGATCCAAAATAAACAGTTCATTTTACCTTTCTATCTACTCCCAATTGAAGGGGTGGATTTGGTTTTAGGTATGGCCTGGTTGAGAACCTTAGGAACAATTCAAGCTGATTTTTCTGTTCCTCAACTTACTTTTCAATACAAAGACAAACCCATGACTTTGACCGGCGACCCAAAATCCCTACCTACTACATCCTCCCTCCACCAGTTAAAACAATTAATTCACACAGATGCTGTCTCCTCTTTTCACTTACTGTTGATGCAGCCTATTGACAAACCAAATCCAACACCCACATCCCAAAAGAACGAACCTCACACTTTGCCACCCCAACTTACCTAGCTTTTAACCACTTTTCAGTCCATATTCCAACCACCCAAAGGCCTGCCCCCACAAAGACCCCATGATCACCATATTAACCTATTACCCAACACCCCACCAATAAACGTTAAACCGTATCGTTACCCTCATTCAAAGAAAGATGCCATGACCTCAATGATTCAACAAATGCTGGCAGAAGGCACAATTATTCCTAGTACTAGCCCTTTCTCCTCACCCGTTTTACTTGTAAAAAAAAAAAGATGGTACATGGCGATTCTGCGTTGATTATCGAGCCCTTAATGCAGTTACCATAAAAGACAGATTCCCCATACCCACTATTGATGAACTACTCGACGAATTAGGCTCAGCTACAATTTTCACCAAGATAGACCTATGTTCCGGATACCACCAGATCAGACTTGCATCTAAGGATACGTATAAAACAGCTTTTCGAACGTTTGACGGACATTACGAATTCCTCGTAATGCCGTTTGGCCTCACTAATGGGCCCTCTACATTTCAATCAGCAATGAACGATTTGTTACGACCCTATTTACGGCGATTTGTACTTGTTTTCTTTGATGATATTTTGATTTATAGTTCCAATTTTCAGGATCATCTAACTCATTTGCAGGTGGTGTTTGAGTTATTGCAAGCTCATTCCTTTTTTGTGAAACTATCTAAGTGTGTGTTTGCAGCAAGTGAAATTGATTACCTTGGTCATGTGATTTCCGCTACTGGTGTGGCACCAGATTCAGATAAAGTGAAGGCCATCGTTGACTGGCCAACACCACGATCTCTCTCGACACTCCGCGGATTTTTAGGGCTCACCGGATTCTACCGCCGTTTTGTGAAGAACTACGCCTCTCTCGCCGCTCCCCTCACCGATATTTTGCGTTCCAATAAATTAACATGGAGTACAGAGGCAGCTACTGCCTTTACAGTGTTGAAAGAGAAGATGACCGACATGCCGGTCTTAGCTCTACCTAACTTTACAAAACATTTTACAATTGATACTGATGCTTCCGGTGTCGCCATTGGTGTTGTGTTGTCACAAGAGGGTCACCCTATCGCCTTTTTCAGTAAAAAGATGTGTCCAAGAATGCAAGCTGCTTCCGTCTATGTCCGGGAAATGTTCGCGATAACCGAATCTGTAAAGAAATGGCGTCAGTACCTTATCGGCTAGAAGTTTTACATCTACACTGATCAGAAGAGTTTACGAAGCTTAATGTTGCAAAGGATCCAGACACCAGAACAGCAAAAGTGGACAGCAAAACTACAAGGGTTTGATTTCGAAATATTCTACAAACCTGGAAAGTCGAATCTTGTTGCAGATGCACTCAGTCGCAAACACGAACCAGAGGTAGCCACACTAATGGTTTTCTCCTCCCCATGGCCAGATCTACTCAACACCTTGAGGAAGTATTACAAGCAGGACCCTGCGGGCAGAAATTTACTGCAGTTAGCATCACAAGAGAACAAGTGCAACAAAGATTACAGAGAAGCAAATGGGCTGTTGTACTATAAGGATAGGATTTTTTTACCTGATCTGCCAACACTTCGTCGCCGTGTGCTTCAGGAATATCACAACACACCACGGCAGGACATTCAGGAGTAAAAGCGACCTTAGCTAGGCTCAGGGCGGTTTTCTGTTGGCCGGGAGTGTATCTGGAAGTGAAGAAGTTCGTGCAACAGTGTTCTCCATGCCAGCATAACAAGTATGATACACAGAAAAAGAAAGGATTGTTACAACCTTTACCAATACCTCACAAAGTGTGGGAAGAAATTACTATGGATTTCATAACTAACTTACCGAATTCGTTTGGCCACACTGTCATCTGGGTTCTTTGTGATCGATTAACCAAGTTCGTCCATTTTCTGGCTTTACCGCAACATTTCACTGCTAAGGATCTGGCTCAGCGTTACACGGTGGAAATTTTTCGACTTCATGGTTGTCCAAAATCAATTGTATCAGACAGAGATCCCCTATGACTCAGTAAATTTTGGAAAGAGTTCTTCAAATCGCATGGCACCACCCTGAAATACAGTACAGCATATCACCCACAGACGGACGGACAAACAGAGGTAGTTAATCGTTCTATAGAGACATACTTACGTTGTTTCGTTGGCGATAACCCTCGTTCATGGCACAAATTTTTGCATCTGGCCGAGTACTGGTACAACACCTCTTTCCATTCTGCAATTCAGATGACGCCGTTCAGAGCTTTATACGGTAGAGATCCACCACAGCTAATGGACTATGTGTCGCAAGCAGTGGCGGATGGGTCCTTGGATACGACTCTGCAACAGCAACATAAGATTCTCATGGAGTTAAAGGAACACCTAAAGAAGAGCAGAATCGTAATGGAGAAACAAGCAAATACAACTCGGAGAACGGTTACCTTTCAAGAGGGTGATTGGGTTCTGTTACGCCTCCAACCGTACCGGCAAACCACGGTTCAGCGCCGTTCTTGCCCAAAGTTAGCAGAACGTTTTTTCGGTCCTTTCCGAATCATCAAACGCGCTGGTGCCGTTACCTATCTTCTGGATCTTCCGTTCTCTTCACGAATCCATCCCATCGTGCATGTGTCCTTGCTGAAACCGTATTTTGGAAACACACCATCCCAAGACCACCGCCCCATTCCATTACCGGATCTAGTGATCTTCGAGGAACAAACCACCACCGATCCTGTTCAGGAACAAAAACAACATCAACCAACCAGCATAACCAGTTCGCACACGGAAGACAGTAAGAAAAAAACAAACATACCTCAGGGAGACAAAGAGACGGCGGCGCTGGACCCTAACCCGGCGGCGCAAACGGTGAACTTCACACACTCAGTAGAAGAAACGGTAATAGGTGGAGAGAAGAGCATTGTAGCTTTGAAGGACAAAAACAAAATCTCTGTTTTCGGAGGAGAACAGAGTCTCTTAGATTTGAAGGACGAGGAGAGAGTTTCAAAAGAAGGGATGAGAGACAATACTGAAATGATTTCAGTTGAGAAGTGTTTTAAGAGTAATACAAGTCACTTGCCAAACGGTCATATGGGCAGAAAGTCTGCACACGCTTCCCAAAGTACAGCTAGCACAGCTGTAGTTCCTGTTCCCACGCGTTTTCACACTGATAGAGGGATAACCCCACCGCCCAACAGCCAATCACATGCGTCCTCCAAGATTTCCTCCTATCCTCCACAGATTTTCCCTTTTCCCAATACTACAAGCGACGTGGAGCCAGCTGCAACACAGAAGGAGTCCGTTTTCCCCATGGGCCATCAGGACTCTCGGCCCACACCCACCTCTTTACCTCTAAACCTTGTGGACAAGGTTTATTTTGGGCCAGGGAGTAATGTTATGCAGAATATTAGGCCCAATAGAATAAAAAGAAAGTCCAGCATGCTAAAGGACTATATTGAGTATTAGGAGGTGTTTTTAGTAGTCTTTATGGTTTTAATTAATTAGTATGTTTATTTTAGTTTGCTGCTGGCCCATGGCCCAAGTAGGTTATAAAACCCTACTATAAATATCTTGTATGTTTCATCTTTTGAAGTAAGAAGAAAAGTTGTTTTATCTTATTATCTTTTTATGCATTTCTAGATCTAGGGTTCCTAACATTAGTCTATCACCTTTGGTCTGTATCAGGTGGAGCTTCATGTGATTCCTCCGAATTTGTTCCGTCTTCTTGTACCTCACCATCTTTTTGGCTTTCCCTGGTGATCTAATCTCCATCTTCATTAGCTTTAACTTCAGCAATTTCTCCAAACTTCTTGTCAAATAGCCCTTTAAATTGTTCACGAGCTTTCTTCTCAACTTCCTACAAATGAATTGGAATTCATTAGTAAAGTTTTTGTTTTTCATTTTGTGACGTGTCAAGAATTTAATAGAATCACCAATTTGTGATTTCAAACTCACCTGCTATTTCTGCTTAAGTTTTATAAGGGTTGTTGTTGCGTCTGATGTAGTTGACTTGTCGATTTTCATCATCTAAAGTAAAAGCGCACAATTGACTTCAAAAACAAATGACATTATGCATTATATTTAACAGAAAGTTGACAACGAAGATTTCTACCATTTTTAAATCAGCCCTTGCTTCATCAAAATCTCCATTGCAGTGTGTAGTCCAAACTGAACGACGATATAGACCTTTGACGTGCGCAAGGTTTGCTTCTAAAACCTGTACAGTTCATTGAAGAACACATGACAACAGGCAAAACTAAGATATGGAACTATAAGAATTAGAGCATTCTTAATCATAGATAAAATAAATAACTTGCTTAGCCAATGAAGCCTCTCTACAAATTCAAAATGGAAAAACCAATTATTGCTATATGATATTTTGGTTATTAACTTTATTCTAATCAATTAAATAAAGCCTACACGATAGTTGAGGCCATCAAACAACATCAAAGTTGTAAATAAACTTATCATACAAGAATGGTACATTGGTAAATAAACTTAAAAACATCATAAAGCAACCCAAGATAATTAACCAACCAAAGAATGGTACATTGGTACTTATCATACATGAATCCCAGCAACGGTACCCCGCAGTTCAACATAAGTTGAATTTTGCTTGCTATTAGATTTTGATCCGAAACCAAGCTGATATTGCAAAAAAAATGCGATAAGTATCAAACAAACTTGACATCTCATAAGACTATCTCAAAAGTATTCACACCGGAGAAATTTCGAATGTACCTTCATCCTCTTAAAACTCTCATTTGTAGTTCTTATTACCTCAATTTGCATTTTTTGTGGCAATCTCCTGCAAAAGAAATATTGATATGTTAATAATCAAGCATAGCATCTTAACATACACCCCAAAAAACTATGATCAGAAAATTGCCCTTTCTAAATAGATAAGGGAGCTCTCCTCTTCCTTCAATTCTGCAAAAGACCATATAATGGCAAAAACAGTCATAATATAATATTGTCATAAATCAATAGGTTTCGAAAGGTCACAACTGGGAAATTGACAAAAAAAAATTCTCAAGTCTACGTAGGACAATGTCCTGTCGATTAATGCCGTGGAACTTATCCTGCATATTCAAAAGGAAAATCAAAATAAGATCAAGCTTATTCATATTGATAAGCTAATATAACAAAAATTATCCTCGGTGATAACAGTATCGAACCTGATAAGCTAGGTTCCCAAGAGCATGCCTATACAATTTAGGAAAAGGCTGACACTTTTTACCTACGCAAGAAAAAAATGGCCAGTCAATATATCGGTCTTTCAGGCACGAAGTTAACATAATAATGACAGAAGAGATCTTCTTGGTCTGGTACTTGGTTCATGTTCTCATAGGTTGTTCCTTTCACCATCAAGATACCACTTAGTCCAACCTGCATAAGAAAAAATTTGATATTTTACTGATTTATACAATTTATAATTGAAAATGCAGTGCACATAGAAAAAATCATTGAATAATGCTAGTAAACATTGAATGTCACAAAAGTTTGCATAAACCAGAAATAAATAAGCCTAGGTAAAAAAATGAAATTACATAGTGATTAATTGAATCATTAGTGTTGAAATCCTTACCTTCATGTCAGTGTTTGGACACTCGAAAGGCGGTTTAATACAAGATTATTTGAACCAAACCTTCCAATCAGGGCTTTCGAAACTCTTCAAGAGAGTTGTGGTAATGCTTCCACTAATATCTTCACCAGGCAAACTATCAATCCCAGCAGCCCCTACAGATGAAGATGAATCTGATGCCCTAACAGTCTTTTTGGGAACTGCAAATGCTCCCTAAAGTAAAACAAATAAATATATACAATTAGAGCATTAGGAATAATGATATTACATAGAAGTTACACCATAAAACATAAACATACCTCATATGGATTCTTCTCATATTTTGTATCACGAGTACTTAGCAATGCATGCTTAACGTTGTTAAGAAACCCTTTTATGTCTATAAGGGAAAAACATTAGATCTAACCTAATCAACTAACCATCAACACATGAGAAAACACTCTCCATTATCCTCTATAAAAAATCAAATCTTTTCATAATCTTTGATACAATGAAAACCAAAAAGCCATAACATAACAACACATATAACAACAATTGAAGAACAATTAATTTAGTACATGGGTTTTGGAGGAGTAATTTAGTACATGGGTTTTGGAGGAGACAACTTGTGGGTTTTCTTCCACATTTCTTGTATGGGTTGAAGCCTGAGTTATTGTTGCTCTAGTTTCTCCCAAGTTTTAATGTCACTTTGTTTATTTTCAAAATTCATCAATGAGATCACCTAAACATAAATCCAGAAAAACAGAAAGAAAACAAAAGAGAAAAAGAAATAAAGGAATAGAGATATTCACCTTCGTCAAAGGACATTGTCGCCATGCTTTCCTTCGTCTTCCCATTTTTCCATGGGCTACCATCATCTCTCAACCAGAATCGTTGGATCCACCATTGTCGAGAATAAACAAACATCCACCGAAAATCAACTACTTCCTCTTCCTTGTTTCTCTATTTTGACTATTTGGCTATAGTTGTTGTGCTCAAAATCTAACAAATTCCTTGATCTTTGTCATGCTTTCACAAAACCAATACAAACAAAAGATTAAACATAATTAAATCTAGTTAAAATAAGAATTGTCGATCTCTTGCATATATGAACAATGGAAAGCTTTCTCACAAATGGTGGAAAAAGGGAACTAAAGTGATTCAATCATGACTAAGTAATGCAAAAAGAATGAATGACATGATAAATGTAAAAATGACATGTTTCCTAATCATGTAATGCTATAGAAAGCGATAAACGATCACCTTGCACTGTACAACTTTGAACAATATCATTACCGTACATTTGGCATGTTGAAACAATCAAACTCGGAGAATCATCAAATGCGACTTCAAGTGATCAGGTCAAACTTGAGTTCAAACAACAACAAAAAGAATTAAGCATATTATTTTTAATTACTACTAAATAGCCTAGGTGCAAGTAGGAAAAACGGAGAGGAGCCAAGTGACACAAATAGAAGTCACTGGCTGAAAATAGCAGAGCGCGCTAAGCGCGGTTAAGTGCGCTACACAAGAAAAACAAAACTAGTCCAGTAGACCAAAAGTTCCACTGTAACCTCCACTTATCACTGACACATCTCCTTTTACACAACTAATAGAATTTACAAATACCGTTGGGGTGCCTCCCAACAAGCGTTTGTTTTCCGTCGTAAGCTTTACGCCTTTATTGTGCACGGGTAGTAACTTCCTCCATGACACGCCAATGCTTTTGCCTCAACGGAACCTGAAGAAAATGACCTAACCACACACTTGAACAAACGTTACGAAATAATATAATTTACAACAATACGTAAACAATACATATGTGAACATACTTGAACAATAAGAAAAACACAATTTTTACAAACGGAATGGTGAAAATAATTAAACAAATTGAAAAGTGAAGATTTGTAATTAAAGACCTAATTCGAGTTCAACTTGTTTAGTCAGTTCACCAAACAAGATTGAATCATGTATAACTATCCAATTAACTATACAAGAATATACAAGTATGAGAAAATGCATAAAATATACAATATAGACATATTTATGAAACTTAGAAAGAAAAAATATCGAGATGTAGTTAATATCAAACCAATCCCCAGCAACGACGCCATTTTGTTGGAGCGGTAAAGCGGAAAGCAAAAAGTTATAAGTATATTATTACTGGGTGATATAGGTTATATCATATCGTGTCCACAAAGATTGGTGATATCGAACTGTCGTTCAACCATCTCGTATTCCAAGTTTCATGATTTGGTTTGCGGAAGGTAAAATGCGAGAAAAGAAAATAAAGCAAATAAACAATCTATTGCAGCTAAAGAGAATTCATTCTACCCGTCAAATACTTAAATCTCAAGATCTATCGCACTACACAGACAATACGCATCAAAATCACCAGACATCGCTCGAGACATACCACAACAGAGATTATGTCTTACGCAAAGTTGCAGACAACCATATTACTCACATCTTTAATTTACCAACCGACACAAACAATACACAGGCATTAAGCTCCGATATCCATAAAGATTATCAGCCCTAAATCTATGTCTAGAGTTTAGAAACTATAGATATCATTCTTAATCAAGATCTATGCAGCATATGTGTATGACAACACAAATTTGAACATTTAAGAAAAAAGATCAAGAACAACATCAATAATGATTTGTAAAGAAAATATAAATACGATCCCAAGATCAACAAATGTACATACCAGAAGAGAAAAATATACATACAACACCCACCATTGAAATGGGTCACATGGAAGAAGGAGAACAAGCAGAAACTTCTCGCGTTGTCGGCACGATCGGAGACATCCCCTATCTAAACAAAATGATGAACCACCCAATTATTTTCCTTGAACCTCTAAACTACAAAGAATGGATCAGAGCTCAACTTTGTCAAAGAAAAGATGATAAAAATAAAAGGAAACAACTCTAACTTATAAATAGAAAAAAAAAATCGCAGTCCGCGCTAAGCGCGCCCTCACTTAAAACTTAAAACGTCAGACCGCGCGTAGCGCTCTCAAAACTGCGCGTAGCGCACTCTATTCTGTCAAAACTTCTAATGAACTCCCAGACCCCACTAAGCATGGTCTAGCGCGCTACACCAGAACTTTATTATTCTTTCTTCAAAATCGCGTTCGCAACCGTGTCTTCGACACTTTATTCCTTGAGGCTCCGAATACGCAAAAATACCTTCAAAAAACATAAAAACTATCAAACGGTACACAAGTATATGAAAATACAACTATTCGCAAATTAAACGTATTTACACACAAAACGGCGTTTATTCAAATGGTATTGTCAAAAAGAATAGATAAGTGCAACAAAACTTATACACAAAAATAGATACAATTTGCTCTTATCAGTGACATAAAATACAAGAGACTTTAAAAACCTAAGACTTCTAACCTTACCCTAATTTTACAATTGTGAAAGACTTGAATACATTAGGTCTAGTGTTCTCTTTAAATAGTCTTCCGCAGTTCATAGGCTTCGAAAAATTTTACTTGACCACGAGCTGAGAGTTGCAACAAATCTACATAATAATCATTTTGAATCTTAGAACAAATATCCAAGTTTCCTAAATTGTCTCAATCATCCAATTTTAGAAACTTTAATTCTGTTGGAGATTCGATTCACTTGTTCCAAATTAAATCTTCTTGACCTGCGTAAATTATTTGCATACATCCAAAAGGGATAATTGAAACTTCAAAATAAAAAATTTAATAGATTTTACCACAAAATTTAAAATTTATGGAACTATTTGAAACTTATCGAAAATTTGAAATGAACTACTGAAAATTTTGTATATACTAAAAAATTCAATATAAAATCAAATCTCATTTTACCAACGACAATTTTAGAATAATAAAAAATAGGGTGTCAACTATAATTTCGAGGGCGGCAGGTTAATTTCTCATGAATCTTCTATTAAACTGTAATAACTAACCACTGATTTGCACACCACCAAGAGATCAGAACATTTGAAGTGACTTAATTGTAGTACGTTTGCTATTACAGAAATCATAAAAATTTTGTTGAAAATGACATTTCACCTAGCAAGTATGGCTCATCATGTAAAAGTATGGTTAGGAAAGTGTGGCAATTACATGTTACTGCTCATATTTTGCCTGAGTATAGTTAGACATTTGTATATTAGAATTACCCCATATGAAAGAATTAAATACAATGTTGATGACTTTGTTAACTAAGGTGAGCATATAACAAGTTGTGAGAGGAGTATTGTGTGATTATCTCGGTTCAATGGTTAGGACATGCTATATCCACATGGATGAATTATGAGTGTATTTGTATTCAAATGGAGTATAAGAGGCATATTTTAAGAGTTTGATTCAAGACTGATTAGATGAGTTTTTTTTTTGTCGCCAACGTTTGACTAAATTTTCTTTTTCTTTTATTTTATGTAGATAATTTTTTTGATGAAATAAATAAATAAAACTAATATTTAATTATTTAAAATTATGTCAAAATAATATTAAATTAAATTATTATAATATAAATATAAAATTTTTAACTTTTTTATATTTTAATATTTTCTCAAATATTATACTAATTGAAATAATTTAATAACTAATTAAAAATATTATTTTCTATAAGATAAAGTAGAGATTATAAAAGCTTATGCATTAATATAAATAAAAGAGTACAAAAAAGACTTTTTTAAAGATGCATTAAGTATAGGTTGTTTACATTTAATCTATTGCATAAAAACCTTCCGCACAATAATCATAATCGCTGTTAGAATATTATTTAAATGTTTTGTTTTTGAGTTCTTTATCCATTATGCCTACTTGTTCGATTGCATATATGTATCATAATAATAATGAAAATAAAACACAAGAGGAAGATTTGAATAAATTAGAAATGAAAATTTAAAAATAAACAAACAGCATAATTCATCATATTTTTTATTAAAAAACCATAATTAATTGTAATTTGAATAAAATAATGTTAATTTTTATTGCTATTAATAATAAAAAATTTAAGTGCAATTGAAAAATATAATATTATTAGGTTGAATATTATTAGGACTTCACAATTGTTTTTTTTTATAAATATCTTTTCACGGATAAATTATTTTGTTACAATTCAGGTAACATAGAATATTTTTATTACTAAAGTTTTGTGTAATATTATTTACTAAGAAAATAATATAAGTCATTTTTTAAAATATATTTGCTCTTTTATTTTACTTAAATATATGGTAATAACTAAAAAACGTTTATTCTAAAATTATTATATCCGATCATTTGGTGATTTCTTGATATTAATATGTAATTTAATTTTATTATAACAATGTTTGAACAAAATTGAGCTCATTAACCTATATGATTCTCTCTTTTTTTATCAACAAGAATAGTAAGACTCTTCCCCTCATCTTATATTAAATTTGAAAAAGAATTAGTATCCATTAAAATGGAAAAATAAATTTAAAATCATAAAATGGTTCTATGACATGATATCAGTCTAAAAGAAAATTTTTTAAAAAGAAAAGAAAAAAAAAGTTATTACATGGTCTTTATAATGTGTATGGAATGGAAGACAACATATTTTGGTGAATCGTGCAATTACAAATTTGAGTAAAAATAAAATTCAGTTTCATAAACTAGGAATTCATATTTTAGATTAGGTTTAAGAGTTTCATAAGTTTTATAGTTAGAATAAGTTTAGAAATATGATTGTGTGTTTTTTGGATGTAACTATAATAATAGATCATTATCTAATGGAGAATTTAATTTCTTAAAAGTTTAGTAACCTAAATACTAATTAGAATTTTAATAAAACATTACTTCTTAAAAATTTACTAACATAAAATAAAAAATATTCTATATGTTATAAAAATATGCAAATATTTTAAAATAAATGCCAATAACATGTCTTGTATTATATTAAAAACTACATTTAATTAATATTGGTTGAACTTCAATTGTACTATGTCTAATCTTTTTAAATCAAAATATTGTCACAACCAAGATTCCAATTGATTGTGAGGCAAGCATGCTACCAACCGAACTACATATTTACTTTGATTATAATTACTTCAAACTTAATTAATATAAAAAACAATAGTTGAACTATTAAAAATGATGCACATAACCTATAATTAACAATTTTTTTTAACTATATTAACATTTTAACTTTTTTATAAAGTAACATTTTAAACTAACTATTTTTTATAAACTAACATATTAACGTTTATTAACATTTTAATGTTTTTTATAAACTAACATTTTAAACTAATTAAATATAATAAAATAAAAACGTTAATCAAATAAAAATGTTAATAATTATAAAAATGTTAATAAAATAAAAACGTTAATAAAATAAAAACTTCAATAATTATAAAAATGTTAATAAAATAAAAACGTTAATAAAAATGTTTTATAAATTTTTTAACATTTTATAAATATTAACTTTTTAACATTTTAAAAATATTATATTTATAAATATTAAAGTTTAACATTTTACAAATATTAATATTATTTTAACGTTTAAATTATTGGCTAGATTTTTTTGTAATATATACAAATTTGAAAAACAATAAAAATATATATTGTTACATAATTATTGCCCAGTTTTTTTTGAAAATGTTTTATAAACTTTTTAACATTTTTAACATTTTATAAACATTAACTTTTTAACATTTTACAAATATAAATATTATTTTAGCATTTAAATTATTCCCCAGTTTTTTTATAATATATATAAATTTGAATAACAACAAAAATATATATTATTACAAATATATATATTTTTTATAATATATATAAATTTGAAAATTAACAAAAATATTTTTTTTATAATATATATATTTTAACGTTTAATATATAAATTTATTATTATATTAATGTTAAAATTAATAAAATGTTAGTATGTATATACTACAAGTATATATTGTTAGTATTAACTTGTTAAATATATGTTGAGTTTGAAACAATAAAAATCAAGAAAAAGAAGTAGTTTAGATGGTGGGACATGTTGCTCGGTTACATATCAGTCCCAAGTTTGAATCTTGGGTGTGACAATATTTTTAATAAAGAAATCAAATGTCCAGTCAGCTAGATTTTCCACGGCCACTCAGCCAAACATGAAATAGGGGGTGTCTGAAAACAGAATCTTTTTTTCTAAGGGGCGAAGACAAAAAAAATTTAATAGGGGTAAAATCAAAACACGCTATTATTGCAGGGCGGTGAAAGCTATTTAACCCTTAATTTTAATCAAAGAAATATACCAAGATCTGGTATGGATATGTACCATTTCATGCCGTCGTTTGAGTTTCATGCTCGTCACCACTCGAAAATCAGCTTCTTAGACAACTATCACCTCCAACCCGCTTGAATGAAGCATATGAGGAAGAAGGAAGAAGACGAGAAAGGAGGAAGTTGTTGCAGAGTGAGAGAGTGAGTTGTTGGATTTTTAGAGTAAGAGTGATGCAGAACACGACACGTGTATGAACAGTGCAAAAGGGCAATGGGGTGTTTTCCAGAACCATACAAGTTCTTATATGGTAGATTAAATTAGTTCATGATTTATTGCCCTCTTGTTGTTGGAAATTCGTGGTGGAATATGTTTAATATTAGTTGAGGTTTATCTCAATTTGTATCTTTATTTTACTTTATTTTTTGGTTTGTTAATTTAATTTTAAGAAATTTAATACGTTCGTTAATTGATTAAATTTGTGTTTTCCTTGTAAAAGTCACTAAAAAATAAAAATTAATTCCTCCTCTAGTTTACTAATTTAAACTCTCAGAAAACATAAAAAATATATAGATTAGTTAGTTAGTTAAATTCTTAAATATTTTTCCCGAATAAATTAACATTCACCTCATTGGTAAATAAGTCAATTTTTTACTCTCATTGTATATAATTCATTGATAAAAAATAATTAAAATCATTTCCTTAGTTCAAATTAAAACATTTAATCAATTCAAAACCTTTTCTACTAACATTCAAAGAGGATTGTGAAATTGCTTTCAAATTAAACTTCGAACTACGTCTACGATTATGCAATTTTTCAAACCCAGACGAATTTCAAAGGATCGTTCGAAAGCCATTTCACAATCCTATAAAAAACACCAACCAAACAATTACGTGAACTACGATACTTGGACTTCCTCATTGCACTAGAGGATACGTAGGTATAGGGTTTCGAAACCCTAGCGAGTAAAACCATAAAAACTAACATTCAACCTAATTCTCTTTAAATATCAATAAACTATTTTTTAAGATATAGGTGAACATACGTTTACCGTATCTTTAGTTTAAATATATAAAAAAACATAAACCTAGAAGGGGACCCTTTAAATACAAGGGAGACAAAGGGTGTCTAACACCTTCCCTCCGCTTAACCGATTCACGAACATAGAATCTCTGAACCATACGGTAATCCGTTTAATTCCATTCCTTTAGGATAAAAATAAATGGTGGCGACTCTCTTTTTTAAAATTTATAGTCGGCTGCTACAAAAACAATCATATATCAAAGGAGAAAATATGAAGACTTAACTAAGGTTGATGAAATGATACAAGCAAGTGTCTCGCTATCCATAATTGAGGCATACAATGTTGTAGCGAATAACTATTGCTCGCAAATTATTTGGATGAAACATTAACTCAGTGGTTCGACAACACTAGTTCCATAAACCTTATTGAAAACTCGATACTTCACTCTCGTGATAAAAGCATTAAGGTTAGGCACCATTTTATAAGGATCATGTTAAAAAAAAAAGGATATACATACTTGAGTTGTTGACCTCATCAAATCCACTCGCAAACATTTAAATAAAACTAGGAATCGTAAATCAATTATGTATGGATTTTTTTTGTCTTTTGATTATGCCAAAAGGGAAGTTTAACCACTTCAATCTTTATCTCTGAGTTTCTCTTTTACCACCTCTCTGAGAGATGCATTTTCTACATCAAAAAATGGGAGAATATAGATCTATATGTTTGTAGGTATGAAGTTGATGATCATTATATTAGTGACCTTTTTTGTGTTTTTATGATGATAATGCTAATGATTATTGAAGTTGATGGTGATATCTTTCAGAATCTTGGATGATAGTGATTAAATTGAAGATATTTCAAGCCTCGTGAAGTAGAAGATCCATGATTCTAGTGAAGTGCATATATGAACGGTATATTCGATAAAGGAACTTGAAAGCTTTTTAGAGTTATGTGTTGTAACCCAAAATTTGCCCTTCTGATTTTATTTTTAATTGGCTTAGGCTTTGCGGTTTATAGTTTTGTACTAACCTTCCAAGATTTTATAATTCTAATTTCTAATTCAATTTATTTTAAATTGAATTTTTAATTAGGATTAATAAGATCATTTTATTTTATCATATTATTTTTCCTTTTGTTCTTTTTATTTATATTAGGTGGTGCAAACATAAAAAGAAATGTACAAGTTAGAGTTTCAAGGCCCATTTGATTATTTGTTGGTCCAAGCCATTTTCAAGCCATTAGCCATTGTCAAATTGTCAAGCCAAATTGATGGGGTCCACATGATTTCATTTTCACAGTTTGTCACAAAAAAAATCTGCAATTCAATTCCACTATCTCACACCATTCTATCTTCTAGACTAAAAAAAACAAGAAATTCAAACCAATTCTTCACACCTCAAAATAGTACCATTCTGCTCCACCATTTTCATCTTCCACTCCCTACAAAATCCTTTCCACTATAACAGAATTGTTCCCTTCATTCTTATCCAAATCTCTCATGAAATCTCTATCTTGTTAGGAAAGGAAATTATATTCTATGATTCTTGTTATTATGAGAGTTAAGTGCATCCATGATTCTTGTTGTAAATATGGTAACATGGCAACTGTCATATCAGTATAATAGGAATAGGTTGCTGAATTATAGGAATAGAATCATCTAATTAGAGAGATGTATATGTGTATATAATGCTCTAGTGTTTCTGAATAAAATACAACCAAATTATTTCCATCTTCTCCTGTTATTTTAACATATCTTACCCTCTCATTCACTCTCCTATATAAGAAGCTCATTACCACAGAGAAGGGAGAGGAAGAAAAAGTATGAAAGCTCTGCCAAAATCAAAACCAAAAACTTCCTCCAAACAAATTCTTCACTCAATCCGCACAATACTGATATAATAACCACCATATTTTCTTCATCAACTTCATACCAACATCACCAACAACACGCTCAACACAACCATAACCGAACCGCCTTCGTTCTATCTTCATACACAACAATCATCCAACAATCCTCCACACCATACCTTCAACCTCACCTTGAGCATTATATAACAAAACCTTCACCTGAGATTCACAACAAACAAAACCTTCCATTTTTTTCTGTTCCTGCAACTTTCTTCATACACAGTTTCATACTTACTTTCACCTAAACAACTTCATATCACCTCCCACCAACATCATCATCTTCCTCGCCAAATCAACTCACACTCACGGTTCAGCGATCACACCTCCAACTTTCAGCTCAACAAATCTTCAGCAAACTCAAGTGCGACAACCGAAACGCAACCATCACCGATGCAACAACAAATTCATCACGCACAAAAGTGGATGAAGTAGAAAGTAACCGAGTCGATTAAAGAGCGTTATACCGCAACAACTTCAGGGAGATCTTTGCATGATTGGTAATATTTTCCATCGAATCGCTTATTGGTTGTGTCGTCGTTTTATTATTCATGTCGCTGTTTATTTCTCCTTGTGAAAATATGTTTTAATCTTTCTTACTTTACTGGGCTCTTGTTTGATTTGTCTTCCGATTTGAACTCCATTAATCCACCGTTTTTGTCTGCAAGAGAGTGGATCTGAGAGAGCAGAGAGTTGAGTTTGAGAGATAACACCTTGTTGTTGTTGTTAAGCTTCGATGAACATGAGAAGTTGAGAGAGTTAGCTTTGAGTGAGTAAGAGCAGAGATTGAGAGTAAGGAACAGAGAAGTAGTTTTTGAGCGTGGAATGAAAAGAGAGAGAACAGGGGACCGAGTGTTTGTTGAGAAGAGGCGGATCCCCTTTCATATCTCTAGCGCCCTAAATTCCATTTGAAAATTTTAAAGGAATTTAAAATTCAAAGCAATTCAAATGATTCAATTGAAATCCATTCATTTTAAATTATTTTGTTTGGATAGAGTATTAAGGTAATTCATTGTTAGATTTTTTGGGTCATTTTTTATAAAATATAATTTTTTGGACCAAATTAAAAAATTGAAAAGTAGGGACTAAATTGCAATTTTTAAAAATTTGAAGGACCAAATTGTAAATTTTAAAAATTATTAAGGACCAATTTGCAAATTTTGAAGAAATAGTAGTAACAAATACATTTTATGGAGTATGAAGGAATTTAAAATTCTTTGATTTTTGGTGTCATTTCAAAATGGTTAAATTTAACTTAGATAAAATACTCCATAAATTTCCATCATTTTAACAATTCTTCATTTTTGTATCCAAACAATAAATTTTGTGCAATTCATTTTAAATTCCCTCAAAACATTACATTACCTCATTAAAATGCTTCATCCAAACACACTTGAGTGTGTTTGGATGAGGTAATTAGAAATTTTAAGGGAATTTAAAATTCAAAGCAATTCAAATGATTCAATTGAAATCCATTCATTTTAAATTATTTTGTTTGGATGAAGTATTAAGGTAATTCATTGTTAGATTTTTTGGGTCATTTTTTATAAAATATAAATTTTTTGGACCAAATTAAAAAATTGAAAAGTAGGGACCAAATTGCAATTTTTAAAAATTTGAAGGACCAAATTGTAAATTTTAAAAATTATCAAGGACCAATTTGCAATTTTTTAAAAATTTTTGGGGTCAATTTTATAATTTTGGAAAATATGAGGACCAATTTGTAAAATTTGAAGAAATAATAATAACAAATACATTATATGGAACATGAGAGGAATTTCAAATTCTTTGATTTTTGGTGTCATTTCAAAATGATTAAATTTAACTTAGATGAAATACTCCATAAATTTCCATCATTTTAACAATTCTTCATTTTTGTATCCAAACAATGGATTTTGATCAAATCATTTTAAATTCCCTCAAAACATTACTTTCCCTCATTAAAATGCTTCATCCAAACACACTCTTAGAGTGTGTTTGGATGAGGTAATTAGAAATTTTAAGGGAATTTAAAATTCAAAGCAATTCAAATGATTCAATTGAAATCCATTCATTTTAAATTATTTTGTTTGGATGAAGTATTAAGGTAATTCATTGTTAGATTTTTTGGGTCATTTTTTATAAAATATAAATTTTTTGGACCAAATTAAAAAATTGAAAAGTAGGGACCAAATTGCAATTTTTAAAAATTTGAAGGACCAAATTGTAATTTAAAAATTATCAAGGACCAATTTGCAATTTTTTAAAATTTTTTGGGGTCAATTTTATAATTTTGGAAAATATGAGGACCAATTTGTAAAATTTGAAGAAATAATAATAACAAATACATTCTATGGAACATGAGAGGAATTTCAAATTCTTTAGTTTTTGTTGTCATTTCAAAATGATTAAATTTAACTTAGATGAAATACTCCATAAATTTCCATCATTTTAACAATTCTTCATTTTTGTATCCAAACAATGGATTTTGGTCAAATCATTTTAAATTCCTTCAAAACATTACTTTCCCTCGTTAAAATGCTCCATCCAAACACACTCTTAGGATTTTTCTTGATTAATGGATTTAGGTTTTGGGCTTGGCCCTATCAGATTTCCTTATTGCACCCTTATCTCTAGCGCTACGCCCATTTTGGTTGTTTGAGAATTAGTTTGGGCCAAGGCAGTATGAGGCCCAACGAGATGTCTCCCAGCACATTCCTTATAGAGCCACACCCCTTACTGGTTATTCCTTTTATTTAAAGTGAGTCTGGGCCTGATTTTTTTTTAAAAGCCCAACTAAGCCAAACAGACTTCCATGTTATACCAGCCCTATCCTAAATTCATTATAACATCCCTGTCAGCTAATTATACACCCTTGCCTTGCCCACTTATTCTTTCTTGTTTGGGCTTGCTTTTAGATATTATGGGCCTAGCGCACCCTTCTGTTGACACCCCACTTTAATTGTTTTTAACCCATTTATTTTCCTTATTTATTTGTTCTAATTTTCTTTAGATTTCAAAAATAAAAAATATGTTTTATATTTTATTTCTTATATTAAAAATCCCAAAAAATAACCATTAGATATTAGTTTAATCTTTTAATTTCAATATTAGGTAGAGATTTCCACTTAAATCCTAACTATAGGTCCATTGTACATAATAGCAATATTAGAATTTAGATTTCCTCCATTTCATCATACAATTACGTTTCTTTTTATTATCAACCTTTAAAATACGTAATAAATTATTCAAAACTGGAGAAGGGTGAGTATCCTTGTATTAGGATTTAATTCACCACTATCCACATTTCCCTTTAAAAAATACCCGAACAAAAAATACATAAAACACCTAATAAATTTCAGATTCTTAAAAAAGTAGAGAAGGGTGATTATCCTTGCATTGGGATTTAATTCACCATTATCTACATCAAAAAACATCAACCATTCATTTCTCTTCTCTCTCTCCTTCAGGGCTTTCTTTCCCTTAACGGACACGTTACTTTCTTTCGATCGCAAACAGGTAACGCATATGACTCCACTCAGCGAGCTACTATCCTAATGCTAGAATGCGAATGTAACTTCGTCCACTAAAAAACACAAAACAAAAAAAAATATAGAGCCGAACTACGACGTTGTGATTCCTCAAAAGGGATACATAGGCATCAGGTCGCGGGGCCTGAACAAGCACAGTTTTGTAAATATTTCCTTCTTCTCCCCGTATTTTCTCTTTTTTTTTTCATGTTCCTTTAGCTTTAGCATTAGATAACACATGTAACGCTCGGAAAAATGATTATTTGCTTAATTTAGACATTTGTGATGTTTATTGAAATTTTCGCATTTTGGGACGATTTAGTCGATATTAGTTCGGGATAGAGGATCAATATTTAATCGAAAATTTTAATATTTTTAGTATTAGAAATATTAATAAGTTAATATTTAGCGTTTTGAGAATTTTCTGAGTAATTAAGATTATACCGGAAATATGAGACATTGAGTTATTAGAGGATTTTATCCGTATTTATTTTATTATATTATTTTATTTTACTTGGTGTGTTAAATAATTATTTAATTGTTATGAGATATAATAATTAATTGAATTAATTAACTTTGTGTGTATTGGTGTTTATTTAGTTTATTGAACTAAATAGAAATATTAAGAGATTATATTTAATTGGGCCTATTTATTATAAGTAGAAGTAAATCGAGGGTGTTATTTTCTTAAGCCCATTAAGACATTAGTTAGTAAGGGGAGAGTAGATATATCATTCATTTGATCATTTTCAAGAGAAGAGGAAGAGGAGAAAGGAGACTAAGAGAAGAGAAGAACAAAAGCTAGGGTTTCAAGAAATCAAAGAGGTAAGGGGGAGAATCCTTATTATTATGTGTTAGTATGATTGGGTTAATGGATAGCTACATGATTTTGAGATTTTTGTTCTTCAATTTTTAGGTTTTTGACATGTTAGGTTTTGTTGAGAATCTATGAAATTGATGTTAGAAACATGTTTTGATGTTAGTAATTAACACATTAATGAAAGTGAGAGATGATTAAGGATCACAAATTGGCATATATGTATATATAGCTTCGATATTGGAGAAAAATATACACTATAGAAATTGTGGTATGCATCAAAGCTACATGAATCTGTTAGATATAATACAAGCATACGCACTGTAGCGTTCAATTGCTATGGCTAGTGGTATCAATGTAGTGATCATGTTTTGACATAAATAACCATTTAGAATATAGCAAATAAAAGGCACTGTAGTTGTGCTGAGTTAAATTGGTATAAAACAATTGATATATAACATTATATGTGGTAGCAGTACAAGGTTTCTAGTTTACTAGTATATAATATTTCATTAGTAAAATATAATATATCAGTATTAATTTGAGAAACATATTCCTGTTATGAACTTTCAAATTTATAAAAATACAATATTTTAGTAGCATGACTAATAATAATAATAATAACAATACAGTTTTGAGTTAGAGATAAATATCTTGTTATTTGGTTAACTAGTTAGTTTCAATCCCGATAGAGTTGTCAATAGAGTTGTTAGAGTTGTCAATAAAATTGTCGAAGTTGTTTCGAGTTATTACAAGTCATATTTTAATTGTTTCGCGTAATTCTGACATGTTTAGAGTTGTTAGTTTAGGATGTCGGTGTTTACATTCTCGTTGAAACTTTACAAATTCATAACTTTTGAACCGTAATTCCGTTTGAGTCCCCGTTCGAAGCGTTAGAAAGCTAGCGCGATATTCTTTTCAATAAAAATGGTCTTGAGTAATAGAATGCTAGAAAGTGGAAATGAAATAGAAATAGAAATGAATTGAAATTAATATAGGGTGATATTAATTGGTTGACTAAATTCATAGTGGAATTAATTTCAATGAGTTTAATTGATTTGAATATAATTGAAATTAAATCGATTACTTGGTTTGTCGGTAACTTACGGTATTTCGGAACGTTGACCGTAATTGTATTCTTGGCTAAATAGTAATGAATTGATACTTGATTTTTGGAAGTATATTCCTTTATTTTGGCAAATATGAATTAACATGAGATAGTATAATTTACTAGTGTTAATTGTATATTGTGAATCGTAATTGAATATTATTTCTATTATGTGGAGTGATATCAATGTGTTGTGAATGTTGTGTACAATTTGGGTATATAATTCATAGAGTTGAAGTATTGTTGGTATGCGGTAAGTTAAGATTGATAAGATAATCTTAATTGCATAATTGGTTGGTAATTGTACATTCATTCATAGCATAGTCGGCTTTATTGTGGAAACGGTGAAACTGTGTGTTCATATGGTATTAGACGGTGATCCTTAAATGGAAATAGACGTAGATTACGTTGATCCTTAATTGGAAACATGTGTAGTGACTTTGATCTTGTCCGGATCGGAAGCGACTTGGATTCTAGAGTGAATTCGGAAAGCGGTAAACTATATGTTTATATTTGGTGGCTTCGATCTTGTCCGGATCTGAAGCGTGGCTAGATTATATATGAATCGGAGGCAGTGAAACTTTGGGTCCACATTGGGTACCACATGCATTGAGTCACATGTTTTGCATTGAGTCACATTGAGGTTATGTGATGTTTGAATATATGCATTTATGTGATTGTTACGTGTACATGAGATGTGATAATTGGATTTGGTGATGTTTGTACATATGACTTGGTAAAATATATGATTATGTGATAATTATAGTTATGTGTATTATTTGGGAATATAGTATTGGAATTTAATATTACACTCCTTGAGTTTTGATGTATGCTTGTAACATGTGAAATAAATGTTGGTTAGTATTATTTACATGGTTATATAAGTGTGATGAATTCCTATAACTGTTGATTGAATCATTGTATCTTATTATACTTTCTTCATAATGATTCGTATTATCACTCTTTTGTTTTAATGTTGCCCTCGTTTGGCGACATGCAGGTTCTGGTGATTAGTAGTTCGTACGAGATTTAGTCGGAGAGCTTCCGAGTTTGTTTGATGATTAAGTAGCGAGTCAATGCTCTGGTCATGTAACACTGGATAGACTAGGCGTGTTAAACTCATGTTTCTATTTGGTTATGTATTATGTTACAACTTGTGAACCTGTTTATTTGGCTACTTGTTGTTTGAGAGGCTTTAAGCCAAATATTCTGATTATGGCTTATTTTATATTTTGAGTGTTATTGAGTTATGATCATGGTATGGGACATGAATCATTTAATGGAATACATGAGTATTTTAGTATTTTCCACTGTGAATGCATATTCTGGATGAATTATGATTAAATGTTAGGTGTTATCTAAAATGACCAGGTGTGTTGTGTATTGTGGATAAATGCTGTCGGTTTTTAAAAGCTTTTAGTTTTTGGAAACGTCGATGTGACGCCCTTTGTTTATATGCATACTTATTTAATCTGATTATATGTTAAATATTTGGGGCATTAGAAAGGGGTGTTACAACACACCCTTAGATTTGAAGCAAGCATAAGTGGATCTTGTGGAGTACCACAGACATGAAGGGTGCTAGTACTTTCCCCTTGTGTAACCGACTTCCTTACCCGATCTCTGGTCATAAGACCTTTTTCTTATCCTTTCTTTCTTCCGGGTTTTCTCGATATTTTTCCTTCTCTTCGGAGATAAATAAAGTTCGGTGGCGACTCTGCTTCTGTTTTTTAGAGCTAGTTGGTTGGCATTGCTTTTTTTCGCGAGGGTGCGACATTATGGAAGATAGGAAGTGTTAAAGCTCATTTGGTTTTGTCTGTCTGAGTGACCAGAGTCTTGTGAAAGAAGGAGAGTAACTCCTAAAATACTAAGACTACTCAGTACTCACACACACAACTAAAATTATTTTAAGGCTTCTCTTTACTTAACAAAATCACCTAAAAAAATGTTTGGTTTCCTACTCAGTTGATTAGAAGAGTGTCAGATTGATTGTAAGGCTTTTTGCAATGAAATAATTGATTAGACCATAAACATAATCGATTAGATCATGCTTTTTTGAGTTCACTAATACAAAATATACATTACATAACAAACTATTACCTCGCCCAAATTACCCACCGTGGTAGAATCTACTCAATTAGGCGTGTCCCTTTTATTTTCAATTTAAGCCACTTCTACAAATGATCTCCGCTTATTTTCTTTTCCTAGAATCAATCAAGTCAAATGAATATTTTTTCTAAAATTTTTAAGAATATTTTCCATCATAAATAACCCTCACCTCCTTGTGTTTGAAGTCACTTGGGTAACAATTGACATCAGAGCTTAAATCGTGTTTAAAGTATAATTGTCTCAAGTTAGAATGAGTACAAACAATTCACTAAACAAACTCCCATGCTTCAATGGTGAAGGATATGCTTATTGGAAAGAGAAAGTGAATTTTTTTTTGTTGAAGGAATGAATTTTGATATTCGGGCCTCTGTTAAAATGGTCATTTTGTTTCCATACATCAAGTTGATGGTGGAAAATAAACCTAGAGACCGATGGACCAAAGAAGATAAATTAAATGTGTAGTACGGTTTGAAAGCTAATACTATTATCACTACTGCACTTGGTATTGATGAGTTTTATTCGTGTTTCACATTGTAATCCTACAAAAGAAATGTGAGACACCCTTCAAGTTACCCATGAAGGTATAACTAAGATAAAAAGGCTAGGACCAACACATTGACACCATGGGCAGGAATTATTTAAAATGAGGCTTAAAGAAAATATTCATTACACTGAAAAATGATTTATTCATATTGTTAACTATTTAAGAACTCTAGACAAATAATTTAAAAATGAGCATTGAAATAACAAAATCCTTAGATGTCTATATTGTAGTTGAAAATCTAAAGTCATTGTGATTTATGAATTTAAAGACTTGTCTTCTATGGATTTGGCTACTACGTTTGGCAAATTATAGGAACCTGAAAATGATCTCAAAAGGCTTATGAAAATCAAGGTGATATAAAAGTGTCGCACTTAAAGTCTAAGAAGTCAAATAATCCGAAAGCGATAGGAATATGACTCTCTTAGTGAATTTCATATATAAAAATATTTAGATCAATAATATATTTTTTTTCCAAATATCATTTTTGAATAAAAAATATTTGGGTCATAAATACCCTTTTTCGTAAATAATAGATTTTTTTAGTATACAAGTATTATTTTTGTTTAGGTATCGTTTTCAAAATTATTTGGATCAATATTATATTTTCGTATATAAAAATATTCAGATCAATAATAGATTTTTTTTTCCCGTATACCATTTTTGGATAAAAAATAATTGATCATAAATACCATTTTCGTATATAAAAATATTTAGATCAATAGTAGATTTTTTGTTCCCGTATACCATTTTTAAATTAAAATATTTGGATCATAAATACTATATTTCGTAAATAATAGATTTTTTTCCATATACAAATATGATTTTTATTCAGGTATCATTTACAAAAATATTTGGATCAATATTAAATTTTTGTATATAAAAATATTTAGATCAATAATAGATATTTTCCCGTATATCATTTTTGGATCAAAAATATATGATCATAAATATCATTTCATGTATATAAAAATATTTAGATCAATAATAAATTTTTTCACGTATACAAACTTCATTTTTGTTTAGGTATCATTTCCAAAAATATTTGGATCAATAGTAAATTTTGTATATAAAAATATCTAGATCAATATAAATTTTTTTCGCATATACCATTTTCGAATAAAAATATTTGGATCATAAATACGATTTTTCGTAATTACTAGATTTTTTCCGTATAAAAATATTATTTTTGTTTAGGTATCATTTACAAAAATATTTGGATTGTAATACCTCGACCCTCCGACATCGGTAATCATCATTTAGTCGGTTAATTGGTAATTGGAATGCACAATAGATTTATTCTATATTTATGAAGTGTTAAGAAGGAATTATAGATTTATTATGATTAAAGGAATGTTAGTTGGAATTGAAAGATATTAGTTAGAAATCAACCAATGGCAAGATTGTAGTTATGACTTAGTTGGGGGATAAATTGGACATTAATCTCTATTTGCATGGGCTTAAGGCTAGTAGGTAAGACATTAGTCTCTCCAACTCAGATTTTTAGTAAGAAATAAAGATGGGAGAGCTTAGAAGCAAGTGGGAGAAAGAAGAATCACGTCCATCTTTTCCATTTTCGTACTCCAATGGCAGCTTCCACTAAATCAGGTTTAACTGTCTGCTCGTAACTCCGATCATAACGATTCTGGTCTCGTTGGAAAGCTAACGAAATTATCTTCGATTTGCATATATGGTTCGCGTTCATAGCTTCTGTTTTGAAGGAGAAAATCAAGCTTGAAGTTGGGACATGCATGCTGAATGTGAAGAAGAGTGGGCTACGGGTTTGGTGAGCTTGAAGGGAAAGTTTGTGTCAAGTTAAGGATTCAATGGCTGCATGATCATCATCTCAACCTCCTTTTTAGCAAGGTGAGTCCTTAGTTAGAAACCTTGGGGTTTTGCATGTAGGGATTTTAATTGGGGTTTAGGGATTGTGAATTAATCTATGAACCAATGATGCTAAACATGTTTAATTGCTTTAATCCTTGCATGCCGATGATTCTGAATGTGTATATATGATGTAAATTTGTTGGGACTGTATTGAGGATGCAGGGAATCAATTAGAGAGCATTTGGGACCGTTTTAGAATCCTTAAAATACAGAAAATGATTCTGGTACAGTGTAACCGGTTACGGGTTTTGGTGTAACTGGTTAAGCTGTTGAAAATTAGAAATCTGGGCATTTTGCGTGTCCGTAACCGGTTACGGGTTTTGGTGTAACTGGTTACACTGAGTGGAAAAGGAAAAATCAACAAACTTGGGAAATTCATAACTCCCATTTCGTGTATCCGTTTGACGCGTACCATATACCATTAGAAAGCTAGCGAGATGTACTATCTAGGAAAATTAGTCTTGGTGTCTAAATAACATTTTTCGATATATCTGACATGTCTTCAGTTAAGTGTGACTACGGAGAACATGTGAATTATGTATAGTTAGACTGAATTAACTTCATTACTCTTAATTGCTATGTTATGCTGAAATGTTAATGCTATATTGTGATGAGATATGAACATTCTATTAATGCCCGTTGTTTCGGTTAAACAATTGGGATTGTGTGCTTGCGTGATTTGGAGCTTGATATGTGTGTATGCTTGAATCGAAACGGGTCGGGGGCTAGGTTGCGTTATGTCTCAGGCTTTGTGATTAATGGGACAGCCCCAATCGTGTGATCTTGGGCTCACACTTGAGCTACGGTTGCGGTGTGCTTGTGAGGGTCTTGAGGAATTTTCCCACTTGGCGTTAACACACTTGCGTGCTCGGTATGGTGGCGTTATGCGGCTAAGTAGGCCTACGCATAACAGGTAAACAATCTCTAGTGATGCCATGTAGGCTACATCACTAGGCTTTCGCCCGATGGACCCGTGTGTCAAGATTGCGTATTGTACTCGGCGTTAACACATGTGCGTGAAGATGGTTATTGGGACAATGACGCCAATTAGGCTAAGGTCATCTCGCGGCCATTTAGGCTTAGGCGAACCCGTCTAATTAACTTGCGGTGTGCTTGTACAAGTATTTATACAATAGGCATGGGCGTGATTCATCGAGGGTGTGTTTTTATAACCTAGTCGAGGCATTAACGCGTTTCTGAATTCCCCGTATATGGATGCGGGTTTTGCATACTTGGTTGCTTATGTAATTGTATATTTGCATTAATAATCCAATGGTGGACGATTCCTTATTTTCTCCGTACTTGTACCGGATGTGAGGATAAACCCTGGATCAATGGTGGATTCGATTTTGATGCATGTACCCTGTAGATCCGAGTGGACCCATAGGATAGGAGGACTCACTAAGATTTAGTAATCTCACCCCAATCAACTTATATTTTTCAGGTGCATTTTAGTAGCGTTTGGTCAGTAGCAGGTTTGGATTGAAGACTTGGAAGTGGTGATGGCTCGGAGACTTCGTCAGATCTCATCTTCCGCTGTGCAGATCCATTGAAGACACATGTTTTGTTATTCCTAGTAGAATTTCATGTTGTACTCAATATGGATCTTTCTATATCTATAGCTTTTGTATGTACTCAGTATCAGTTTTTAACGTTTCATGCATAATATACTAGTCAGTGTAGCAACCTGCCTTAAATTCGAAGATTTAGAGTCGCCACCTATTCTGAAGGGCGAATAGGAAACCCCACGCAGATATGAGATTCAGGGTAAGTTATTATAATCAGGTTGAGGGAAGGTGTTAGGCACCCTCAACCCTTTCCTAAAGGCTAACATTGTAAAGATATGGTTTATGGCAATAATCATAAGGTTTATAGCTAATGAATTGAAAATGGTAAAAATAAGATTTAAGAATGAATTGAAATTTTAGGGGGGAGACTCGCCTTGTTACCAAGTGCCTACGTACCTCTTTATGGAGGATCAGAGTCAACGTAGTTCGGGCACAAAGTTGTACGCCTTAGGATCGAATTTATGGTTTGAAATTTGTTTAAAGGCTTTTTGAATGGCCTGTCATAGTTTTGAAATTGATTTGAATGTGGAAAAATGTTTTGAGGTTTGGCATACAACCCTGATTCGATTTGGCACCGTTAGATGCGGTGACCAATGGATTTGGTCAGTATAGCTAACGGATTAAAGGCATTGCTGGTTACTCAGATCGATAGGTTGATCATCGCGGGCAGCAAATTGAAATGTATTTTAATTTGTGTATTTTTATCTCTCGTCTAAAGCGATTGATAGCTTCAGTCGGGTCGAGGAGAGAATTGATTTAGAGTTAGTAAATTAGTTAAAATGTCACTTCTCGTCTAGTGCGACTAATGGGTTTAGTCGGTTCGAGGAGAAGATTAAACTAGAATTAATTGAATTATTATTAACAAATAAATAAATTGATCCGAATTATTTCTCGCCTAATGCGACCAATAGGTATGGTTGGGTCGAGGAGAAAATTGATTATCGGAAAAAAACAAATAGGCAATTATTAAATTTATCAAGTAATATTAATTAGTTTTTTTTATTAATCAAAATTCATTAGGCACAAGGGGTGTATATTGTTTAAGGGTAGCAATTAAGAAGGGTGTGTATAGAAAAGAATTAGGCCCATTTAAGTATTTCTAGCGCAGGGGGGTGTAAGTTTGTTATTGGAGAGAAAATTAGAGGGTGTGAAAAGCATATGGCCAGGCCCAGTAATATTTTTTTGAATCCGGTTGGTTCAGTGCGGTGAGGGTGTATGGATTATGATGTGTGAGCAAGGTCGGGACCGTCTGATCTACATCCTACGGCCTGCATGCGTTGGAATATGAGTGATCACAATAAAGGGGATGCATATGAACAGGTTCTCAGGATCCATCACGTGGCCATGGTGCAGCCACATGTTGCGATCTGAGGCATGAAGGAGATGAGTTATCTCCGAGCCTCTCCCACCCCATTTCATTTTTTCCTTTTTCTTTCTCTCTCTTCTCTTTCTCTCTCTAAATGCTCTCACCTTTCCTTTGAATGAAAACCCAGAACAAATCACGAACCGCCGTAACCCACACCTAACACCACCGTGAACCACCCTTCCGACCACCACAAACCCCAGTTTCCGATGAAGATCCATGTGATCTTCATCTTCCCGACCCCATCCTTCATCAAAACCCAGAAAAAGAACATGAACCTTAACCATCTAATCCCTAACTCTTATGAATCCTAGCCCCCAAAATTTTCCAGATTCAAACAAAAACAAATCCAAACATGCAATCAATTTTATAGCCTAAGCTAAGTATTCCGAGGGTTACCTTTTATCTTCAATTTCTGGAACGTGTGTGCTCCCTCCAACCTCTAATCTCCTTCTTCTTCCTCTAATTACAGGTACGGAGACGAAAGTGAAGCGGCGGCGCTAGGTTTTGTTCACGGCGGCGCTCGATCTCTCTTCCCAGCAAAACAAATTTCGACCCTCGCTCTGTTCTTCTTCTTCTTCTATTCTTATAGGCTTAGGGTTTTCATTCAATTAAGGAAATTTGAGTTTAGATTTTTGTAATCTTTGATTGATCCCGATTGTAATATTATTGATTTAATAAAATTATATTTGATTTTGTTAAGTTCGGATTCAATTCTGTTTTGATTTCAGATTTGATTATGTTTTAATGTTTGATTGTGATTCATTTTGTTATTTGATTTGCGTTTTGATTCATTGAGGATCTCTGGGCCTGGGCGGAGTTGGTTTGATTAGGGTTTGGTTGATGTTGTTGTAGCGGCGGTGCAGAGGAGGGAAGCTAGGGTTTACGCATGAGGGAAGGAGAGAGTGAACAGTGGCCGGGTTGGGTTTGACTCGGTCCACTCCATGATCCGTACGCGGCCCAGCGCATTAGGCCCAGTAACCATTGCTTTGTGACCCAAAAATGACAAAAATGCCAGCAACACAAAAAAACCACTAACTTCACTTAATTCATTTAATTAAATTGATCAATTAATCAGTAAAAAACTAATTTACTAATAATATTCCTCTGATAATAACCCAATGAATATGTTAGTTAATAATATAATTCTGATAACCAATTATATTAATACTAATAATAAAACTTGATTAATCTTTAATAACCCAATATTAATTTTAAAACTAATATTTAGGAATTAACAAATATTAATAAGCTATGATTAATATTAATGTAAATGGTTAAATGGTGATAAGCAAATGGGCATATTGGGCCCTAATTTTTTCTATTTCTTGCAAGACACCCCTCTATTTTTTTTCTACGAGACAAAAAGAAGAAAGAAAAAACCCAAGTGCCAATTGAATTTAGAGATTTATGCCATTTACACCCTCTCTTTTCTTTGATCAATTTATAAGGGACTTTTATAGGAGAGCGAGTTTAGTAATAGGTATACTAGACCCTATGGCTCCTAATTTTTAACACCCTTAATAAATTGACAGATGCAAGTTAAATCGGGTAAATTTTGGGGTACGAAAGCTGCCCCTATTTAATTATCTTGGATTGAATGGCGTGAGAATAGCAGGTCTCACGCTTTTCGGATCGAAGAGTTATTAAATAATGGAAGACCCCTAAATTTACCTCGTGCTTGAGTGTGAGTGAGAGAATCGTCCTGCTAAAGCCTGAGTCTTACATAGCGAGGCTTTGTCATTAGTTGTATAATTAGCTTACTGTATCGCCAGCAAACTTTCGCAGTTTGTGAACCCCACTTACTATAGTTCTAGTAAGTTTCTGTAGTTTGTAAACCCCACAAGGATCATTTGCTATAGTTCTAGCAAGTTCACCTGCACCAATAGGATTACTTGTCATAGCTCTGACAAGCTCACCTGCACTATTCGGATCATTTGCCCTAGTTCGGACAAATTTTACCTGCGCCATTTGGATCATTTGCCCTGGTTCGGGCAAATTCACCTGCACCATTTAGGATGATTTGTTATGCTTATAGCAACTTCACCTGCACCATTTAGGCTAATTTGCTATGCTTATAGCAACTTCACCTGCACCATTTAGGATAATTTTCTATGTTTATAGCAACTTCACCTGCACCATTTAGGCTACTTTGCTATGCTTATAGCAACTTCACCGGCACCATTTAGGCTAATTTGCTATGCTTATAGCAACTTCACCTGCACCATTTAGGCTAATTCGCTATGTTTATAGCAACTTCACCTGCACCATTTAGGATCATTTGCGAGGGTTATCGCAAATTCACCTGCACCATTAGGATCGTTTGCGAGTGTTATCGCAAATTCACCTGCACCATTGGATTGCTTACCCTAGTTCGGGCACGTTTACCTGCGTAGAAGTTTGTTTTGTAAATGCGTATGCACCGTGCTTATGCATTATGCTCATGCCCCTTGTTTGTATAATGTATGTGTATGGATGTTTACACATGCAAATGTTACATGTATGTAAATGAGTATGTATGATAACCCCAACACCTTATCTCCTTATCACCCATTGCCTTTGCTTAACCCCTTTTGAAGTATTTGTGAATCCTAGCTCGGATTGTATTTGAATGATCCATTGATATTATCCTTTGTGAAAGAGTTATATTAGATCAGAGTGATCGCAGCGTAGGGCGTATGTAGCCTTCCGGAGATTTCGTAGTTTTATCCTATTGCTTTTGTATTGAAAGTTTGTAAGTTTCTCACGTTAAATCCCAGTTAAAGCTTATGAAAATAATTTAACCTTTGCAAATGGTATTGAAATGAGAAAAGAAAGCGTAGTATGCAAGAAAAACTTTTATTGATATTGCCTTGAATTGGCGAGTGTACAAAAATGCAAGAAAAGAAAATGACAAATAGAAGTGATATTAATACTGTCGTTGCTCCTGTGTTATCAAGGGTCCCGGTAATCCTTCGACCTTAGAAGTAGATGATTGCACGAATCCCTATCCTTCGTAGTCTGTCTTCAGCTTATGACCAATAATCCTGCCTTTGCTAGGCGTAATATTTCTTGACCACATCAGAATTGATTGGGTGCGGTAGCTCGTCCCCATCCATTGTAGTGAGAACTAACGCTCCTCCCGAGAACACCGTTTTTACAATATATGGCCCTTCGTAGTTAGGTGTCCATTTTCCTCGGGCGTCGAGTCGAGGTAATAATATTTTCTTTAGAACAATATCACCTTCTTTGTAAGTTCGAGGACGGACCTTTTTATCGAACGCCTTTTTCATCCTTTTCTGATAGAGTTTCCCGTGACACAAAGCCGTCAGTCGCTTTTCTTCAACGAGATTAAGCTGATCGAAACGAGTTTTTACCCATTCCGATTCTTCTAACTTTGTGTCAGCCAGGACCCTTAATGAAGGAATCTATACTTCGATAGGGAGGACTGCTTCCATACCGTAAACTAGGGAGAATGGTGTTGCTCCTGTGGATGTACGTACCGAGGTTCTGTAACCGTGTAGGGCGAAGGGAAGCATTTCGTGCCAATCCTTGTATGTTTTTACCATCTTTTGTATTATCTTTTTGATATTTTTATTTGCGGCGTCGACAGCGCCGTTCATTTTAGGCCTGTATGGTGAAGAATTGTGGTGTTCAATCTTGAACTCCTCGCACAACTCCCTCATCATGTTGTTGTTTAGATTTGACCCATTGTCGGTGATAATCCTGTTTGGAACCCCATACCGACATATGATGTTATGCTTGATGAACCGAGTGACTACTTGTCTTGTCACGTTGGTGTAAGAAGCAGCTTCAACCCATTTGGTGAAATAGTCTATGGCAACCAATATGAATCGGTGTCCATTTGAAGCTTTCGGTTCGATCATCCCTATCATGTCAATCCCCCACATTGTGAACGGCCACGGTGAACTTAGAACGTTCAACGGATTTGGCGGTACATGTACTTTGTCAGCGTAAATCTAGCACTTCTGACATGTTCTTGCATATTGGAAACAGTCAGCTTCCATTGTTAACCAGTAATACCCTGCTCGTAGTATTTTTCTAGCCATTGAGTGTTCGTTTGCATGAGTTCCGAAGGTTCCTTCGTATACTTCTCTGATAATCTCCTTGGCCTCATTTTTATCCACACACCTTAGTAACACCGAGTCGTAATTTCGTTTGTACAGGATACTTCCGCTCAGGAAGAATTTAGCTGTCAATCTCCTTAGTATCTTTTTATCAATCGTAGAGGCGTTCTCCGGGTATTCTTGTTTCTCGAAGTACCTTTTGATATCGTGGTACCATGGTTTGTTGTCAGACTGCTCCTCGATTGTGAGACAATAAGCGGGCTCATCAAAGTGTCTAACCGTTATCCGTGGCTCGTGGTTTGGCCAGGTCACTTTGAACATAGAGGAAAGTGTTACTAATGCGTCATCCATTTGATTTTCTTCCCTTGGGATATGAGTAAAAGTGATCGTCTCAAACTCAGCCATTAACTCCAGTATAAGGTCTCGATATGGGATTAGCTTTGAATCTCAAGTATCCCATTCTTTGTTGACTTGGTGGATTACCAGTGCTGAATCTCCGTACACCTCAAGCAGTTTAATCCATAGATAAATCGCTGCTTCTAACCCCAATATGCATGCTTCATATTCTGCAATGTTGTTGGTGCAGTCAAAGCATAGTCTGGCAGTGAAGGGTAAATGTCGATTGTCAGGAGATGTCAAGACTGCACCTATACCGTGTCCATATGCATTTGAGGCTCCATCGAACGTAAGTGTCCATATCAAGCCCGGCTCGGGTCCTTCGTCGGGTCCTGGTATTTCGTAGTCTCTTACCAGCATAATGTCCTCATCGGGGAAGTCGAACTTCATAGACTGATATTCTTCGATGGGTTGGTGAGCAAGATGTTCTGCCAGTACACTCCCTTTTATCGCCTTTTGGGTGACATATTGTATGTCGTATTCTGACAGCAACATTTGCCATCTTGCAATTCTACCCGTGAGAGCCTGCTTTTCGAACACGTATTTCAAAGGATCCATTCTTGATATCAGCCATGTGGAATGGTTCAGCATATATTGCCTTAGACGTTTGAAGGCCCATGCTAGGGCACAACATGTCTTTTCCAATGGTGAATATCGAGACTCGCAATCCGTGAATTTCTTGGTTAGATAGTAGATAGCGTGTTCTTTCCTGCCTGTTTCATCCTGTTGTCCCAGTACGCACCCCATAGACCTCTCGAGAACTGTGAGGTACATGATCAGTGGTCTCCCTGGTACAGGAGGTAAGAGTATCGGTGGTTCTTGCAAGTAGTTCTTTATAGTTTCGAAGGCTACCTGACAATCGTCATTCCACTTGATAGGTTGATCTTTCCTGAGCAGCTTGAATATAGGCTCACATGTAGCCGTCAGATGTGAAATAAATCTCGAGATATAATTCAACCGACCCAAAAACCCCCGAACCTCTTTTTCTGTCTTTGGAACATGCATTGCTTGTATAGCCTTTACTTTGTCGGGATCAACCTCTATGCCTCGTTGGCTCACAATGAATCCCAATAGCTTTCCTGACCTTACACCAAATGTACACTTGTTCGGGTTTAACCTCAGCTTGAACTTCTTTAAGCGCTCGAACAACTTATGTAGGTGTGTGATATGCTCTTCTTCTGTGCAAGACTTGGCAATCATATCGTCTACATATACTTCGACCTCCTTGTGAATCATGTCATGGAACAGTGTGACCATGGCTCTTTGGTATGTTGCCCCTGCATTTCGCAATCCGAAAGGCATTACCTTGTAGCAGAAGGTACCCCAGGATGTCATGAAGGTTGTCTTCTCCATGTCCTCGGGAGCCATTTTGATCTGATTATACCCGGAGAACCCATCCATAAAGGAAAACACCGAAGCTTGTGCTGTATTGTCCACCAAGACATCTATGTGTGGTAGTGGAAAATCGTCTTCTGGACTTGCTTTGTTCAGGTCCCTGTAGTCCACACACATGCGTACCTTCCCGTCTTTCTTAGGAACTGGCACTATGTTGGCAATCCATGGTGGATAGTCAACCACAGCAAGAAACTCGGCGTCAAACTGTTTGAGAACTTCTTCCCTGATTTTACTATCCATATCCGGTCGAACTCTTCTGCGCTTTTGCCTGACAGGTGCACATCCTTCTTTGAGTGGTAACCTATGTACAACAATATCAGTATCTAACCCCGACATGTCACGGTATGACCAAGCAAATATCTCTGCATACTCGTGGAGGAGTTTGATTAGCGTCGCTTTCACGTCCTCGTTCAGCGTTGCCCCAATCTTGATGTTCTTGGGTTCTTCGTCTGTACCCAGATCTATGGTTTCGATGGCCTCTTGAGGAGAGAGCATGCTTTTGGATTCCTTATCCATTAACATTGACAACTCCTCTGGAAGTTCATCGTCTTCCTCATCTCCTTCTTCGGACTGATTAGCGAGAGCCTCGAGTTTGTACAGAGTTTCAGCAGTATTATTACTGATAGTGTTAGAAGGTGATCTGCACACGTTTTATGTTTTGTTTTTTAGTATGCAGATATGAACGTGCTTTTTGTGCAAGAAATTTATTTGTCATTTTGAAAGGAAAAGAAATAAATGCGGGAAAAGACAATGTTTTCAATACCAAATGCAAAGACAATTTTATTAATAAACTTTTAAACTTGGAAATAGATGGGGCCCTTACAAACCAACTATATGCTTCGGGCGAGGCATGAGCGTTATTGTTTTTTTCTTTATTTGAAAGGGAAATAAAACACACAAAAGCAAATTACTTTGAAATAAAAACTATCTCCGGTATCTCCAAACTTGTCCAATTTTGAAGCTGCTCTTCTGGTCTGACCTCTCGGATGAAGTTGGACGTTCCCTCTTTAGAATCCTTGTTGGATACCATAGCCACATGTTCATATCCTCCTGTTACGAAAGTCTGAATAATATGGGGGAATTGTCACTCCTCTTTCACAGTGCTTGTGACATTTGATGGTTGGTATCCCAGCCCTAGGCGATCCTTCTTCTCTAAGATCTCTGGTACTTTGCCCCAGCCTTCTACATTCAAGTCTTGTAGATCTCTCCAAGATGTTACCGCCCTTCGCACTTTCTCCACAGGTAGTGTGACAGCGGTTGCAATCTCCAATGCCTGGAATGCAGTCTCCAGTGGCCCTTCTCCGACCTCAATGTATCTGTACGGATCCAGGTTACTGACGAATATGTCTTCCTCTCCATTAACGGTCACTATAGAATTTCCATCTACAAACTTTATCTTCTGATGGAGGGTGGAGGTGACTGCCCCAGCTGCGTGAATCCAAGGATGCCCTAGTAGGCAGGTATAAGCTGGTTCAATCTCCATCACTTAGAAATTGATGCAGAAGGTATGAGGGCCAATTATAACAGGAAGGTCTACTTCTCCAAACACCGGACTCTGTGATCCGTCAAATGCTTTAACCACCAGACGACTTGGTCTAACCACAAGACCCTTCAAAGCTATTTTATCCAGTGTAGCCTTTGGCATCACGTTTAGTGATGAACCTGTGTCAATCAGAACTCTATCTAGATGAGCCTTTCCACATTGTATAGAGATATGTAAGGCTTTATTGTGCGCCCTTCCCTGTGGAGGTAACTCATGATCACTGAAACCCAAGCATGCCCCAGCAGTTAGATTAGCCACCATTCCGTCAAACTGATTGATTGTGATGTCTTTAGTTACATGGGCAGCATTTAAAATCTTCATCAGGGCGTCTCGATGCTTCTCGGAGTGTATCAGCAATGATAAGAGTGATATCTTAGAAGGTGTCTGATGTAACTGATCCACCACCCTATAGTCGCTTTTCTTGATCAAAGCAAGAAACTCTTCAGCATCCTTATTGCTAGCTTCTTTATCCTTGGGCTCAGCCTCGTTATTTGGTCTCACGACAGCTTGATCACCAGACTGTGTCGAGTTTTCATTAGACGTGGGTTGCGCTTGTGCAGTTTTGAATATACGACCACTATGGGTCATGCCCCCAGGTCCTACAATGCTTGACACAGCAGGATTGATACCAGAGTTGTACTCCCAAGGCACCGCTTTCATTTTGTCCAATGGATATGGATCCTTGATTGGGATTATCCTAGTATGCTCTTGCGTTGGTATCATCAATGGTGGTCTCGCACAGGGAATGATTAACGGCTTTCTTGCCCCTTGACTCGGTATGATCAACAGCTCGTTCCTATCCACCATAGCCACATACTCTTCCTCAGATTGTTCATTCAGCTGAATCAATCCTTGATCCATGAGTCTCTGCAGAGTGTCTTTAAAATCCTCATTGTGTTCTAAGACGAACCCCTTTGTAAATAGATACCTCTTAAGGGCGTCTATCGGGGAGCTTCTTTGTTGAACCAACTCTTGCTCAGTAACGACCTCAATTGCATTGACTGCGCCATCATGGTGTGGCATAGGATTTGTTTTCACATTGGGTTTGTCAAAGGCGATTGCCCCCGACTCTATCAGATCTTGGACTATATGTTTGAAAGCCCAACATTTCTCCAATGTGTGTCCGGGAGAATTGGCGTGGAATTCACACCTTTCATTAGCTTTGTAGTTGGGTGTGATCTTGCCTGGAGGAGGAGGTGCCAATGGTTTAATATCTACCAAGGACTCATTTATCAGATATCTTAGTATATCCTTCTTGGAAGTAGGTAGCGGATCGAATCTCCTTTGTTAACCTTGGAACCGGCTTTGTTGCGGTGGAAATGACATGGGGGGTCTAGCTTCCTGATGCACCACTGCATTAGTCTCTCCATCCTTTTTCTTTGCAAAGGTGGGAGCAGGCCTTTTTGATTGATACGGTCCAGATGATGCCCCTTGTATCTTCCCATTCTTAATTCTGTTCTCTATCCTTTCACCGATAACCACTAAGTCCGAAAATCCTAAGGATACACTTCCGACCATTTTATCGTAGTATGGTCCTTGCAACGTAGCCATAAACATGTCTACAAGTTCTTTCTCCAACAGGGGAGGTTGGACTCGAGAAGCCATTTCCCTCCACCTCTGGGCATACTCCTTGAATGATTCCTCTTTCTTCTGTGACAAATTTTGGAGTTGCATCCGATTGGGTGCCATGTCCAAATTGTACTTGTATTGTTTCAGGAATGTATTAGCAAGGTCATTCCAGCTTCGGATGTAAGACTTATCCAGTTGCATATACCAGTCAACCGACGCTTCGCTCAAGCTATCTTGGAAAAAATGAATCATCAGCTTTTGATCATGAGCATAAGCAGCCATCTTTCGCACATACATGCGCAAGTGATTCCTCGGACAGGTGAGCCCCTTGTATTTTTCAAAGTTTGGAACTTTGAACTTGTGTGGAATTGTCAGATCTGGGACTAAACTCATTTCAAAAGTATCCACGTCGAAGGCATCATATCTTTCTACAGCTTTCAGCCTCTCTTCCAATGCCTTGATTTGTCCACTATCCTTAGAATCCTCCCCAGAATTAGTAGAGGTCAGCTTGGGTTGAGGGACTTGGTTTGTGGCATCAGTGTCCCCATACTTTAGATCCAAGTAGTCCTCATCCCTAAGAGGATTGTTGACAGGAATACGAACTGTGCGAGACGTCCCTTCCTTTTGAGCAGCAGGGATAAATCCTTCTTGAGAGGCTTCTCCTTCCTCATGGGTTGTGATGACCCTTTTAGAGGAGTGAGCATTCGTTTTGTAAGGGTCACGGCCTCGAACATATCCTAACAATGGGTTGCCATCATTTGGCATATCTTCATACTGATCCTGAACCTCCTTAGCTTTGTCTTGCTTATCCTTGAGGTCTTTCATGAAGCTCAGCATTTGGGTCATTCCTCCCTTGAGGTCCTCAACAGTGCCTTTCAGTTGGGTCATTTCTTCGCGAAGGGCAGCTTGATTCTGCTCTAGTTGTTCTATTGCTTTCTTCTTCTGAGCTCTTGCCTGGATGAGTGATCGGGTTGCAATGACGTGACTGGAGATGAAGACAGTTTTCCCTTTAATGTTTTGAAAAAAATGCAATGATATGCGTGCTATGAATGATATGCAAATGCTATGCTCGTGTCTTATCCATATTGTTATTATAATATATATATATATATATATATATATATATATATATATATATATTTATATATAAGCATATATGTCTACATGTATATATATATATATATATTATTTTTTATTATTTTTTTTTTTTTGTAGTAAGAACCTCTTTTTTTTTAATAATCCTTTTTGGTGAAATATTGCGAAGAAATCGAATAATGCGGAAATAAACACACTTCATTAATTCAAAATTTAAATGAAAGTACAATTTAACTTGTTCATGTTGCGAAAGGAAATAAACAAACAAAGAAATTAAACTTTCAAATAAAATAAAACTATAAATGACTAAGAACGCCTATGAATGTCCTACTTGAATTTGTCCACCATGTCTCTACAAAGCTCCATGAACTCCTTGACTTCTTTAGGAAGGATAATAGGAGATGATTCTGCCTTTGCCAAACTCTTTGGAATGTCTAGGATTAAATCATTGCACAAATAGACCAACTTGTCATAATTCTCACGACACTTCTCATATTCTTCAAGCATCTTGGGAACCATGCTCACATGCTCATGTGCCGTAGAAACAATTGTGTATTGTCTCTTCCAATAATCCCCTTCATCCCTTGCAGCCTCACACATCTCCTTTTGCCTTATAAGTAATTGCCTAAGCAAGGCCATAGCCTGAAGTGCTCTGTGGCGCTCATCGGTGCGCTGTAAAAGTGCTTCTTCCGCGGTCAATCTCCTTGTGCGTTCTTCTTGTCCAGAATTGCGGGCTTCTTGAAGATCAAATTTGAAATTTCTTATTTCTACCTCTTGATCTTTAGTCCTATCCGTTAATTCAAAGACCACAGCTTCTAGATTTTTCTCGGATTCCGCTTTGTCATGGGAAGCCTTTTCATAACGCCTCCTCCACCTTGCAATTTCTATATTCGCTTGTTCCAACCTTTCATTATGTGCAATTAAATCAAAGTTGGCACTTAGTACTCTTTCGGTTGCACGCTTTCTTTTATTCCTTTGTCTATCATTCTCTTCCTTAGCGGCTTGAAGCTCTTGGCTCTTCTCCTTAAGATCGAAGCGTAGTTGGCTTTTTTCGTTGGAAAGTCGAAGTATGTCAAACTCTAATTTTTCCTTTTCCTTACGGGACGCCTCTAGGGTAGCCTTGATTCCTTCTATCTCTTCGATGGATAGAGAAATAGGATTAGGAGAATCGGGCTTGTACGTGGGATCCACAACAAAAGGTAGCAAAATCTTTCCAACTCTCTCTTGAACCCAATTGGTGTAAGGTTCCTTAGCAACAATATTCTTCGGCCCATAGTTCTTTGTTTGAACATGCTTCCAAGCTTGAATTATTTTCTTTAATGTTCTTGGATCTCCCTTCCCATTGTCATGCAAAATTAATCCTTCCACTTGTTGATCGGAAGGCTCACAATCCATAGAATGACCCAATTGGCGCAATGCAAGCACGGGATTATAATTAATACAACCCAAAGTTCCCATTAAAGGCACGTTATTAAATTCTCCACATTTATAAATAATTCTCTCAGAATTTAATTTCCTTGCAAACCAAAAGATAGAATCCTCCTTGAGAGCTCTTAGTTTTTGAGACCATTCATGCCTAGTCAAATCTTTAATTAAATAGCTAGCCTTGTAAAGATGAGAAGTCAACCAAGAGTACAATAAATGAAGACAACAAGATATCGCTCCCCTTTTCTTTTCATATCGATCATGGATGGTATAATAAATATTAGCAAGAATAGTAAGAGTTGTATCCTCATTTGAATTTCTGAAGGAGGTCAAGACATGAATAGCAGCATCATCAACATACTCCGCCTTATTAGGCAATAAAACAACACCAAAAATTAAAAGAGCTAAAAAATGACCACAAATGTCCCATTGTTTCTTTTGAGCATAAGACATAGCTTGAGCTTCTAAATAAGTTCTTTTAATTCCTTGTAATCTTCCATCAGTTTTGTGATTAGCTTCTAAATCCGCAACGGGCACTTCCAAAGCTTTGGCCAAATCAGACATCTCAACCCTTTTTCCAGCACCTGTATAAAATACTTTTTTAACCCTTGAAAACCCAAGCATAGCATCCATCTCCTCCAAAGTAGGAGCCAACTGAAAATCCTGAAAAGTGAAACATCTAAGCGGCGGATCATAAAACTGGATCAAAGCGGTGATTGCTTCTTCTTGAACCTTAACCTTGAGCAAGTCCAAAATATCCCCATAACGGCCCTCAAACCTGTTCAAAGCAGTTGATGACATTTTATCTCTAATATTTCTCAATTTCTTGATGTCAGGCACTGAGACGGTGAGGTGGACAATAGACTTCTTAGCATTCATTTTTCCTGAATTTTCACCAAAAAGAATTATTATTATTTTTTTATTCTTCTTTTTTCTCCTTTTTTTTTCACCTGTGGATAAGACATGATAAAAATATGCATATGATGTATGATGCATGCAAACACAAAAAACACAATATAATAATAATAATAACCACGTATTCAGCATATAATCACATAGGCCCTAGGTTCATAGGTTCGACGTAACGGCTCGGGAGCCTACCCTTCCCATGGGAATGTTCTAGAAGGTCTCATGGGATCATTCGTGGCCGTCGAGACTTTTTGTCTCTTTGGATTTTAGAACAACTCATTGGTCCATGAGGTTCGAATTTTAGGGCCTCTCTTTGGATTTCAGCCCTCAACAAGGTCGAGCCTCGTATCAGACCTTTCCGAATATTTAACCCACTCTGAGTGGAATTATAATAAGACTCGTAGGCGATGTAATTCCCCTCTGGTCATTATTATAATTCCCACGCTTAGGCTTAACAGCAGTAATATATTACCCAACAGTGCAAATTATATAACAATTAAACATTTAATGCAAATATGGCAAATAAACATTTAATAAGAAAACAATAAATAAATAAATAAAGAATTAAAAATTTATTATTAAAAGATAAACCTTCCCCCAAACCCTAAAAGTGGCAAATTTGCCAAACCCTAAAATTCGCCAAAAACCTAAACCATTAACCACAAACCTAAACCCTCTCAAGCCTCAGGAGCATAATAATTCACCTATAGTGTTGTCCCCAGCAGAGTCGCCAGCTGTAGCAACCTGCCTTAAATTCGAAGGTTTAGAGTCGCCACCTATTCTGAAGGGCGAATAGGAAACCCCACGTAGATATGAGATTCAGGGTAAGTTATTATAATCAGGTTGAGGGAAGGTGTTAGGCACCCTCAACCCTTTCCTAAAGGCTAACATTGTAAAGGTAAGGTTTATGGCAATAATCATAAGGTTTATAGCTAATGAATTGAAAAGGGTAAAAATAAGATTTAAGAATGAATTGAAATTTTAGGGGGGAGACTCGCCTTGTTACCAAGTGCCTACGTACCTCCTTATGGAGGATCAGAGTCAACGTAGTTCGGGCACAGAGTTGTACGTCTTAGGATCGAATTTATGGTTTGAAATTTGTTTAAAGGCTTTTTGAATGGCCTGTCATAGTTTTGAAATTGATTTGAATGTGGAAAAATGTTTTGAGGTTTGGCATACAACCCTGATTCGATTTGGCACCGTTAGATGCGGTGACCAATGGATTTGGTCAGTATAGCTAACGGATTAAAGGCATTGCTGGTTACTCAGATCGATAGGTTGATCATCGCGGGCAGCAAATTGAAATGTATTTTAATTTGTGTATTTTTATCTCTCGTCTAAAGCGACTGATAGCTTCAGTCGGGTCGAGGAGAGAATTGATTTAGAGTTAGTAAATTAGTTAAAATGTCACTTCTCGTCTAGTGCGACTAATGGGTTTAGTCGGTTTGAGGAGAAGATTAAACTAGAATTAATTGAATTATTATTAACAAATAAATAAATTGATCCAAATTATTTCTTGCCTAATGCGACCAATAGGTATGGTTGGGTCGAGGAGAAAATTGATTATCGGAAAAAACAAATAGGCAATTATTAAATTTATCAAGTAATATTAATTAGTTTTTTTTATTAATCAAAATTCATTAGGCACAGGGGGTGTATATTATTTAAGGGTAGCAATTAAGAAGGGTGTGTATAGAAAAGAATTAGGCCCATTTAAGTATTTCTAGCGCAGGGGGGTGTAAGTTTTTTATTGGAGAGAAAATTAGAGGGTGTGAAAAGCATATGGCCAGGCCCAGTAATATTTTTTTGAATCCGGTTGGTTCAATGCGGTGAGGGTGTATGGATTATGATGTGTGAGCAAGGTCGGGACCGTCTGATCTACATCCTACGGCCTGCATGCGTTGGAATATGAGTGATCACAATAAAGGGGATGCATATGAACAGGTTCTCAGGATCCATCATGTGGCCATGGTGCAGCCACATGTTGCGATCTGAGGCATGAAGGAGATGAGTTATCTCCGAGCCTCTCCCACCCCATTTCATTTTTTCCTTTTTCTTTCTCTCTCTTCTCTTTCTCTCTCTAAATGCTCTCACCTTTCCTTTGAACGAAAACCCAGAACAAATCGCGAACCGCCGTAACCCACACCTAACACCACCATGAACCACCCTTCCGACCACCACAAACCCTAGTTTCCGATGAAGATCCATGTGATCTTCATATTCCCGACCCCATCCTTCATCAAAACCCAGAAAAAGAACATGAACCCTAACCATCTAATCCCTAACTCTTATGAACCCTAGCCCCCAAAATTTTCCAGATTCAAACAAAAACAAATCCAAACATGCAATCAATTTAATAGCCTAAGCTAAGTATTCCGAGGGTTACCTTTTATCTTCAATTTCTAGAACGTGTGTGCTCCCTCCAACCTCTAATCTCCTTCTTCTTCCTCTGATTGCAGGTACGGAGACGAAAGTGAAGCGGCAGCGCTAGGTTTTGTTCACGGCGGCGCTCGATCTCTCTTCCCAGAAAAAAAAATTTCGACCCTCGCTCTGTTCTTCTTCTTCTATTCTTATAGGCTTAGGGTTTTCATTCAATTAAGGAAATTTGATATTAGATTTTTGTAATCTTTGATTGATCCCGATTGTAATATTATTGATTTAATAAAATTATATTTGATTTTGTTAAGTTCGGATTCAATTCTGTTTTGATTTCAGATTTGATTATGTTTTAATGTTTGATTGTGATTCATTTTGTTATTTGATTTGCGTTTTGATTCATTGAGGATCTCTGGGCCTGGGCGGAGTTGCTTTGATTAGGGTTTGGTTGATGTTGTTGTAGCGGCGGCGCAGAGGAGGGAAGCTAGGGTTTACGCATGAGGGAAGGAGAGAGTGAACAGTGGCCGGGTTGGGTTTGACTCGGTCCACTCCATGATCCGTACGCGGCCCAGCGCATTAGGCCCAGTAACCATTGCTTTGTGACCCAAAAATGACAAAAATGCCAGCAACACAAAAAAACCACTAACTTCACTTAATTCATTTAATTAAATTGATCAATTAATCAGTAAAAAACTAATTTACTAATAATATTCCTCTGATAATAACCCAATGAATATGTTAGTTAATAATATAATTCTGATAACCAATTATATTAATACTAATAATAAAACTTGATTAATCTTTAATAACCCAATATTAATTTTAAAACTAATATTTAGGAATTAACAAATATTAATAAGCTATGATTAATATTAATGTAAATGGTTAAATGGTGATAAGCAAATGGGCCTATTGGGCCCTAATTTTTTCTATTTCTAGCAAGACACCCCTCTATTTTTTTTCTACGAGACAAAAAGAAGAAAGAAAAAACCCAAGTGCCAATTGAATTTAGAGATTTTTGCCATTTACACCCTCTCTTTTCTTTGATCAATTTATAAGGGACTTTTATAGGAGAGCGAGTTTAGTAATAGGTATACTAGACCCTATGGCTCCTAATTTTTAACACCCTTAATAAATTGACAGATGCAAGTTAAATCGGGTAAATTTTGGGGTACGACATCAGTTATGTATGGGATGTTACAGTTGGTATCAGAGCTGGTCGATTCTCAGCCGAGCCATGAGACATCACTAGTAATTCCTTTTCCTCCTCTCAAGTGTGTGTTGCTAGCCTGATTTTACTAATATCTCATTGAGTCGCTGAACTTGATCAACCCATCGACTAAGTGCGAGACAGTAGAATTACGGCAGAGCCGTCATGAGGACTCGTAAAACCTGCAAGGTTGTGAACCCAAGTAGTAAGAGTCTGTTGAGTAATGGATTGTTTGGACGACGTAGGTGGAGAATATTGGAGTTGTCAGGCTTAAGGGGAGCGTTTGACACGAAGTAGTGATACCCGAACTGTGAAGGTGTGGATCGAGACAACTAGAACTCCCAGAATTTTTACTGGACGAAGTGAAACTTTCTCTAAGTCTTGGTAATAGCAAGGGAAATCCAAACAGATTGGATAGGAGCCTTGTAAGTGATATTCTCCGAAGATGTTGAGCTGGGAATTAGTAGGATTCAGTACCGATGATGCTGCCGGTGTTGGGTGTGACTGATGAGCTGATAGAACAGAATAACCTATGGAAATGCGGATAGAGGAGTCAGACCTTTCTGATTGCGCTGGTATGGACAGTAATTGGATGGGCGGAGTATTAGATCCTGATCCAACTTGAAGTACCCTAAGTGAGAGTAGTTACCTAGTAAGGTTTGGTGGAATGTACGAGTGTGGTAACTTACGTTTGGGCGAGGCTTGATACCCGCTCGATGGAAGAGGATGTGTATTCCTGTTCTTATCATTTTATATATAAAGTTCTAGAACTACGCTAGATGGAATATGAAATGATGTAGAAGCGTAGAACTGCAGTAACCTAAGTTCTTGTTAGTTGTTGTTCGTCTGACCCTGAGTGAAGCCATAGCACTACGCTTGGCATTGGGAATTCAGGCGAGTAAGAACTAAGATATATCTGGAACGTCAGTAGGATGATCGCAGTTGCGTTGGTTGTTAGGAACCATAGTATTCCTATCTGAACTGAATTATCCTTTGAATCTCATGCATGTGTGGGACGAGTGGGCACGCGCACTGCATGGTAATCTGAAGTTAAACTTCAAATCTTCGTGCTTGGCGTTTTGACTTTCCGAGTAAGTAAACCTTTATGTGTAGCACTCTCAGGTTTTAGCATCCTGAGGAGTGTGATTTGAAGAACTTGAGGAACGATGAGCCTATTGGAGGCCTGTTCAGACACTTGTCAGTTACGACTATGAGATACGTGTGGGGATTGGACCACCATGTTGGTACGACCAGACGGGTATAATGCCACAGTATCGCCATGTTGGTACGACCAGACGGGTATAATGCCACAGTATCGCCATCGTGCACAAGATGCGTGAGTCATCCTTTTTCCGACATGTGTGGGACAAAGGTGATCTGAAGCTCAAGGTAGAATTCTGATTTGGCACTCGTGAGACACAGATCTAGACTCTCATAGGGTATGTGGGATAAGGATCCATACGTCGCGCTTGATAGTAGAGGAATAACTAGACAGGCGGTGGTGGGACGGATCAAGATCCGATACTATGCTTATAGAGACTCTGAATGATCGTGCTCGTGCAAGTTAGAGTTAGATTATACCTTGCAGACGTTCTCGTTTCATGAAGTGTTAAGCTAGCAGTTGTGCACATGTGATTAGTGTGGAACTTATGTGTGACGTATCTGGTAGATTGTCTGTAGATACTCTGAGTGAAGAAATGTCAATCTTGGTAAAGCATAGACATTTTTGTTTGAGAACTGCTAACGAGTCTATAAAAGATATGTTTGAAGTACAAAGTTCAATTTCTTGCATTGTGGCTACACTCTGACTGTTAGAAGCACTGCAATGAAGGATGCAGCCGCCGAGGAAGTCAGTTTAGTTCAGAGGTGGAACAGACATTAGATGACTGTGTGAATGGAGTGTGGCTATGGGAGGATTGTTATATCCGTAAGTCGCACGAGTTATCAGAGGTGACACTGCGCTAAGAGAATGAAGTTGTTTGGTTGGGAAGAAGCAATGTTAAACTGACAGAGTTATCGTAAGCTTCAAAGCGTTGGTGAAAGAATCATTATACCGGTTGGGTAACAAGACTTGTTGTAAGGGAAGACATAACAAGTTATGCGCTGTGGGAATCAATGGCGAGAGACGAATCTCTAAGTTAGGGAGACTTCGACTTTCGATGTCATGGGACCGTAGTGTGTGCCTAAAGACGTGATGAATAGATCTGGCCCAGAATGGCAGAGTAAGTAGAAACTTGATTCTGGAGAGTATGCAACTCCGAGAAGTAGTAGTCGACGATGGATGTATATGGAGTTCTGGCACGTGTTGTAATTGGACAACTGTAGATAAGGAATTAATGTGTATTAATGGAAACTAAGTGAATTATGGATATAACGTGACTCAGAGGATCTCAAGGTGTGTGAATTGTTGGAATCAGAGTAGCGCAACGGATCAAGGGAGAATCAGATAAGTCTGAGGTAGGAATGAACGGACTATTTGTAGGATTTTATGTTGGGATGAAAGTATCTTCTTAGGAGAAATTGTCGAAGCAGCGTTTCGTTCATTCCTGTTTCTCAAGGATCACCATAACTCGAGAGGTGTTGTCAATAGACTAGCTTGGGAATACATTTTTTGGATGGCATGCAGTTCGATGTTCGTAGGTTATCAGTTTAGCTTGTAAGTCACAAGGGTTGGACTGAGTATCAGACCGTTGAAATGTTGAAGGCAAGTGAAGGATTGCAATTGACGTAAGTTCTTTGTGGTTATGCCTTGTGTACTATGATTGTACAAGAAGATTGGGGCAATGGTTACAAGTCAGTTGTTGTATTTCGCCTCTCATTAGTAGAATCTTGTGTGAGGTTGTCGAATGTCAAGGCTATAGTTGCAAGATGATTACACCTTCGTGGTTTACGGTGACAGTTGTTATCTAAATTGAGGTAAGGGTTAAAGTCGGGAGATTCAGTTGTATAAGTAAAGGTGAATTTGGGACAATCATCCTAAGACTTTGGGAACTGGAAGTTAAGACCAAGGAACTTGACGATCACCTAGCGACTGTATGGACTCTTGTGGAGAGTGATCTGAAGTGTCGTCGCAGAAAGGAAAATTTTGGCAGAAATTCTTGAAATGGGAAGTAACTCGAGAAGTCGAGGTTAGCAGTAATGTATGTTTAGCAAGGATAAGTTAAACCAAGACTGGAACGAAGGATATCCGACATAAGTAGATTACTAAGATTTTTGAAGTTATGAAATCTATTATGGAGTAGTGAAGGTCTAGGACCTTGGAAGAATCTTTTCCGGGGTATGTTAAGACGAAGTATATGCAGAGATGGTTTGCGTGAGGATTAGAGTTTCTGATCATGTATATTGGGACGCAAGTATTTTGGCAGATTATGTTTCTTCGCATGGAATGACCCTCAGACAGAGTTGTCAGATTATCTAAAGAGAAATGTAAGGAACATTTCATCCCTTGGTTGGTATAGTTTTGGACATGTTGTTTCCGTGGTGACCAGAAAAAATTCGAGGACGAATTCAGTTTAGGGGGGAGAATGTAATACCCTGACCCTCCGACATCGGTAATCATCATTTAGTCAGTTAATTGGTAATTGGAATGCACAATAGATTTATTCTATATTTATGAAGTGTTAAGAAGGAATTATAGATTTATTATGATTAAAGGAATGCTAGTTGGAATAGAAAGATATTAGTTAGAAACCAACCAATGGCAAGATTGTAGTTATGACTTAGTTGGGGGATAAATTGGACATTAATCTCTATTTGCATGGGCTTAAGGCTAGTAGGTAAGACATTAGTCTATCCAACTCAGATTTTTAGTAAGAAAGAAAGATGGGAGAGCTTAGAAGCAAGTGGGAGAAAGAAGAATCATGTCCATCTTTTCCATTTTCGTACTCCAATGGAAGCCTCCCTTAAATCAGGTATAATCGTCTGCTCGTAACTCCGATCATAACGATTCTGGTCTCGTTGGAAAGCTAACGAAATTCTCTTCAATTTGCATATATGGTTCGCGTTCATAGCTTCTGTTTTGAAGGAGAAAATCAAGCTTGAAGTTGGGACATGCATGCTGAATGTGAAGAAGAGTGGGCTACAGGTTTGGTGAGCTTGAAGGGAAAGTTTGTGTCAAGTTAAGGATTCAATGGCTGCATGATCATCATCTCAACCTCCTTTTTAGCAAGGTGAGTCCTTAGTTAGAAACCTTGGGGTTTTGCATGTAGGGATTTTAATTGGGGTTTAGGGATTGTGAATTAATCTATGAACCAATGATGCTAAACATGCCCAATTGCTTTAATCCTTGCATGCTGATGATTCTGAATGTGTATATATGATGTAAATTCGTTGGGATTGTATTGAGGATGCAGCGAATCAATTAGAGAGCATTTGGGACTGTTTTAGAATCCTTAAAATACATAAAATGATTCTGGTACAGTGTAACCGGTTACGGGTTTTGGTGTAACCGGTTACGCTGTTGAAAATTGGAAATCTGGCCATTTTGCGTGTCCGTAACCGGTTACGGGTTTTGGTGTAACCGGTTACACTAAGTGGAAAAGGAAAAATCAGCAATCTTGGGAAATTCATAACTCCCATTTCGTGTATCTGTTTGATGCGTACCATATACCATTAGAAAGCTAACGAGATGTACTATCTAGGAAAATTAGTCTTGGTGTCTAAATAACATTTTTCGATATATCTGACATGCCTTCAGTTAAGTGCGACTACGGAGAACATGTGAATTATGTATAGTTAGACTGAATTAACTTCATTACTCTTAATTGCTATGTTATGCTGAAATGTGAATGCTATATTATGATGAGATATGAACATTCTATTAATGCCCGTTGTTTCGGTTAAACAATTGGGATTGTGTGCTTGCGTGATTTGGAGCTTGATATGTGTGTATGCTTGAATCGAAACGGGCCGGGGGCTAGGTTGCGTTGTGTCCCGGGCTTTGTGATCAATGGGACAGCCCCGATCGTATGATCTTGGGCTCACACCTGAGCTACGGTTGCAGTGTGCTTCTGAGGGTCTTGAGGCATTTTCCCACTTGGCGTTAACACACTTGCGTGCTCGGTATGGTGGCATTATGCGGCTAAGTAGGCCTACGCATAACAGGTAAACAATCTCTAGTGATGCCATGTAGGCTACATCACTAGGCTTTCGCCCGATGGACCCATGTGTCAAGATGGCGTATTGTACTCGGCGTTAACACATGTGCGTGAAGATGGTTATTGGGACAATGACGCCAATTAGGCTAAGGTCATCTCGCGTCCATTTAGGCTTGTGCGAACCCGTCTAATCATCTTGCGGTGTGCTTGTACAAGTCTTTATACAATAGGCATGGGCATGATTCATCGAGGGTGTGTTTTTATAACCTAGTCGAGGCATTAACGCGTTTCTGAATTCCCCGTATATGGATGCGGATTTTGCATACTTGGTTGCTTATGTAATTGTTAATTGCATTAATAATCCAATGGTGGACGATTCCTTGTTTTCTCCGTACTTGTACCGGATGTGAGGATGAACCCCGGATCAATGGTGGATTCGGTTTTGATGCATGTATCCTGTAGATCCGAGTGGACCCATAGGACAGGAGGACTCATTGAGATTTAGTAATCTCACCCCAATCAACTTATATTTTTCAGGTGCATTTTAGTAGCGTTTGGTCAGTAGCAGGTTTGGATTGAAGACTTGGAAGTGGTGATGGCTCGGAGACCTCGTCAGATCTCATCTTCCGCTGTGCAGATCCATTAAAGACACATGTTTTGTTATTCCTAGTAGAATTTCATGTTGTACTCAATATGGATCTTTCTATATCTATAGCTTTTGTATGTACTCAGTATCAGTTTTTAACGTTTCATGCATAATATACTAGTCAGTTATGTATGGAATGTTACATGGATGAATATTAAATTTTCGTATATAAAGATATTTAGATCAATAATAGATTTTTGGCCTATGCCATTTTTGAATAAAAAATATTTGGATTATATATAACATTTTTCGTATATAAAAATATTTAGATCAATAATAGATTTTTTTCCGTATAAAGACTTAATTTTTGTTTAGGTATTATGGTGTCGTTTTTTTTACCTCCCCGTTTCACTTGGGAGGACGGCACGCTAGACCCTTCACGCGAAATTTGGAAGGAGAATGCGCCCGTGGTGGGATGAATTTTATTTTAGTTCTTCCTACGATATCACACGAACTTTCTTATTTTGTCCTACGAGTAGGAAAGGGGAAAAAAGATCTCAACTAAACCCTAGGAGTTTGCTAAGTGTGGGGATTCACCTAGACTAGAAATTCTGGAGTCCGGGAGGTCGGTTATACATAGGGAAGTGTTTAAACACCCTACATATCTGTAGTACTCTACAGGAACCTTCTCTGTGTCATTGTGATTGTGTTTACTGCTAATGATTGGGAAAGTTTCTCCTTTGTGTTAGGAGAAGGAATTGAATTGAATAAAAGAAAGACAGACAGACAGACAGACTATTTTTGGTATTTTATTAGCTCGCTGAGCTTCCTTGTGAACCTCATGCCTACATATCCCTAATGGAAGTCAGAGTTTAATGTAGTTCGGGGAACTAATTGATTATTAATTATTTTTGGGTGCCTTGCTTGAAGCTCAAGGTTGAAGCTTTGAATTAAATCTCTGTTTACAGTAAAGAGACATGAAATCATCTTTACAGAGAGGTATTTGTACTATTCTACCACAAACATTTTGAAAGAGTGACAGAATAACTGGATTCATTTCATTAAGAGAGTGACCTTACTTGTGTGTTTGCAAGTATGCTAGTATCTCTTGAATGAAAGAAAGATGCTCATCCAAATTAGGGAAAGTTACCACATGTCTGGGTTTTACTGCCAGCTCATGCCTTTCAAAATCCTAAATGGGAGACTTGATTGAAATTGAAATTGAAATTGAAAGGTTGAAATGTTTGTTTGTTTGAATGTGGTAGAGTAGTAAAAATATCTCTCTATAGAGATAAGCTATGTCTATCTATTGTATAAAAGATTTGACTTTTTAGCTAGCTTGTATGAGGCCCAAGCTTGAGGCTTTTTGATTGATTGATTATTATTATGACTCTGGGAGAAAACTCCACTGGGGATTAATTTACAAGAGATTTTTATGTTCTGTACAAAGCCCAGAATTGAGGCTGACTCTAGTTAGGGAGAAACTATTTTGATGGATTTTATTTGGTGTTCTATACAAAGCCCAGAATTGAGGCTGACTCTAGCTAGGGAAAACATTATTTTCTGCCTTGTACAAAGCCCAAGGTTGTGGCGGACTCTTAAATAAACTGAGTATGGATGACTCTAATAAGGAAAAGATCCTAGATGTTAGGAATCTTTGACACATGAAATATGGTTTATCTGCCTTGTACAAAGCCCAAGGTTGTGGCTACTGAATAATGAAGGACTCACTAGGGGAGACTCTATTATCTGCCTTGTACAAAGCCCAAGGTTGAGGCTGACTATTAACAGGTGTCGCACGCTCGCGAAAAATGAACAGAGTCGCCACCAATATATTTATCCCATAAGGGAAAGGAATATCGGATAACCTAAAAAGGAAGGAACAGGGTCTTGCGACCAGAGAATCAAGGTACGAGAGTCGGTTACGCGAGGGGAAGGTGCTAGCACCCCTCACGCCCATCGTACTCGATGGTATCCACCTATGTTTGTTTCTATCTAAAGGGTGTGTACTATGTCTATGTCTACATGCGAATGAATGCAAAAGAAATACGGGGAAAAGAAAGAATTATTTACAATTGTGCTCGTTCAAGCCCCGCGACTTGATGCCTACGTATCCTTTTCAGGAATCAGAGCGCCGTAGTTCGGCTAACGATTTTCTGTTTGTTTTTGTGTTTTTTAGTTGGGCGGCGTTAACGCTCGCACTCTTGCATAAGGGATCGCCTAGGATGCAATGGAGTGAAGATAACGGTGCCCTTAAGAGGAAGAGATGAGAGAGAGACTTTGAGCGTTTCGAGAAAATCCCTAAAGCAAGGGAAACTCGAGTTACTCTATGGTTTGTGTTTTTTAGAAGTTGGGAACTTACGCCTGAATGGAACCCTAAAGCAAGGGAGATCCAAGCACTCGAACGTTCCCTAAAGCAAGGGGCGTTCAAGCTTCCATTCCCTTTTTAAGAATTTTCACTTTGATTATTAGTGTTTTAAGTATTTTCTTTGTATTTTTTATGGGGATTTTATTCAAGTATTTTTATATGTTTTATGGTTGAAAAGAAAAAGAAACTAGCCTAAGTATGAAGGGAATTTCTACCTAATGTTATCATGGTTTCTACCTAAAGGTTAGGAATAAAGGAACATGGAAATTAAAGTCACATCATGAGCAAAATTGAGTAAGGATACAATGGTACAAAATTATACACGAGCATGAAGTAGCAAGTCAAAAACATAGTGCAAAAGTGAATTAAAAGTACTATTATTCTTATGGTTTTTATGAAAGAAATGAGTTCAAAAGATTAATGTCAAAATTAACCTAAAATCTACTTATTTTTATGAGTTTTTTTAATATGAAAAATATCAATTAAAGGGACCAAGATTAATTCCTAAAAATGACCTAAAAGTCTAACAAATTTTATTGATTTTATTGTTTTTTATCAATAAGAAAAAATAAGAAAAAAACTATGTTTAAAAAACCTAAATTTTAATAAAGAAAATATGGGCCCAGAGGGGGTGTAAGCTGGGAATGGTGGTGCAACAGTAATCTGGGCGCGGGGCCTATAGGAGTCAGGCCCAACAGAGTTTTGTAGCAAACAAAAAAGGAAAAAACAGAGTGCCTGGGCTAGGTGGGGGGTGTGGAGTGAATTCGTGAAGGCCCGTAGCTTTGTTTTTGTTTTCAGCATTTTTCCTATGTCAAAAAAAATAGTGGAATGGGCCAGGGGGTACGAAGAGGAATTCGGTGAGGCCCAGGGGGTTCTCATGTTACGTTTTTATTAGCCAAAAGGAGACTATGGGCCAGGGGGTGCAGTTAACAGTTGTGGCCCAATGCCTTGACCCGCTACCATTCTGTTATTCAGATTTTATTGTCATTTTTCAATTATCAGATTTATTTAGTTAATCTCAATTAACAGCAGTTAACCTCCATTAATGCTAATTAAACCGATTAACAAGAAAAGAAAAATTGAAATAGGGAAAGGGATTAGGTTTACTTGTTGAGCGGCTGTTGGAATTCTGGAGAGCTTCTTCTCTCTTCTTGCGAACTCTCGACGGCGGCGCCGGAACGAAGCTTTCTCTCCGGTCAAACTTCTTCTCTCATCTTCAACGCTTAAGCCTCATAACTCGGGTTCATCTTCTCGTTCGTCTTCATCCCACACTCGATCCTTCTCCGATTTGAATCCTCCTCGTCTCTATCCTGAGTCCGCAAGCGAATCGGATGACGAAGAGTTACTGTGTGGATGCGATCTTGAATCGGTACAAAGGTTGCGATCTGGAATCGTTTGGCGTGAGTGGTGCGATGATGTCGAAGGTGTACTTCCGATTTGCAAGCGCTTGCCGGAGATTCGTTGAAGATGATGAACTCTGGATCGGTGAAGACGAAGATTGGAGCCAAGGTTTGTTTCAAGGTGAGTTCCTCTTTTTCTGAATTCTCTTCCTCTTTCTATTGTGCTCTTCTCTTCTGTTATCAAGCTCTTTCGATTCCTCTTCTACTCCTCTTCTTTGTTATGAACTCTTCTATTCGTTTTCTATGGTTATGGTTGTTGAAGAGTGTGGTAATGGTGAGAGAGTGGAGGAAATGGCGTGTGAAAATGGTGTGTGGAAGAACGGTTATGGAGGGAGGTTGTAGAGAAAGCAGAGTGTGAGAGATGAAGGTTATGTAATGGTTGAAGGATTGAAGATGGAGAAGATGAAGTGAAGTGGAGGTAACGATGGTGATTATGGCGTGTGAAGGAAAAGATGGTTGAAGAATGAATGGTGAGAGAGGTGTATGAATGGCGTGAGTGTTTGAATTGTGGAGGGAATGGTGGTTATATAGGCTGAGGGGATGAAGTGTGAGCCTTAGGATTAGCTCGGTTCTGTTATGAAATGAGTGGTGAGGATTGAACGGTTTTGGAGTTAGTTAAGAATGAGTCGGTTAGTTCACTCACTGAGTTAGTTTGTTAGAAAGCTGACTCAGTTAGTTATGTTGGTTTTGATTCAGTTATTGATTCGGTTACAGTCTGTTAAAAGGTGGTTATGAAACTGTTATAGAGAGTTGAGAAGTGAAATTGTTAGGTTAGTTAGGGAATGCTAGTTAACAGAAATGAGTATGTTAATCATTATGCTAAAACATTTAGTGACTTTCTCTGGTTTTATCTTTTGGTTAAAGGGATTAGTTTGTGTGGTTATGGGCTTTTCTTTGTGGAGCTGATTTGTATTGACCTTTTTTGAATCATGATGCAGGGGCTGGTTATGTATTTGAACTATGCTGGAGCTGTCTCATATTGATGTCCATTGTAGGGTAAAGTGGATGTATTCGAACTTGACGTAGCTTATTTGGTTCAGTTCTGAATATGTATAATCTTTGGCTGATTGTATTTGACTGGTCTTATGCAGGTTCGAGGCTGGTACAGTTTAAATGAGTGGAGCGTCTTATTTGCTTGACGGGAACGTTGCTGGTCAGGTTTTTATGAGGTATGAATATCAGTTAGAATTTAGGTGTTTGTATAGTTGGCTATTTAGAGTTGAGTTTTGTTGGATTTTTGAAAGGTTAGCTATAGGATCCGTTAGGTGGTTAGATGCAAAGGTTTGTTACAAAAACTGAAAGTTAGTTTTTATGGTTAACTGAGTTGTATGGTGCTGATGGGATTCGAGTTAGAGCTTGGGTTCATTTACTTTTATTTCTGTCTGCAGGGTTTATGGTTGCATGCCTGGTACAGATATCTGCAGGTACAAACGAAGGTACCTTTAGGCCTATATGGAAACCTTGACATGTATAGGGACTTGAAGACACAGCTTGTGCACTTGCTGCCAATTATTTTGTAGAAATAAAAATGAAGATGACAATTGGCATGGTAATAGCTGTTTTGAAGCTGATGTATTTTGTGATCTTGTAGGATTTGAATCTTGGCTGCGTGATACACGTATGTATGTTGCAGGGGCTGCTCTCTACCGGTGCAGGGCTTGGAATTCACGGCTGCCAGTTGGGAATACAAAGAGGAGGTTGAAGTTGACTGTTTTTTTTTGTTGTAGATTCTGTTGGAATGTTGCAGCACTGATTCTTTTTTTTTTTGTTAATGATGCAGGGTCTTCAATGCGTTTTTTGTACACTTCGGAGTCGACTTGGTTCTTTTATCTTGGAATGTATTCAGGGCATTTGGACACAGGGGCTGAACTGAAATTGCCTCGAGATATGCCTCGGTTTTGAAATGTGTCAAACCGAATGGTGAGGCGTTGTCAGGATCATGGCGTGAAGCATAATGATTGCAAAATTGAAGACTGATTAGAGCATGGATTGATCCTTTTCTTTGTAATTCTTTTGTAGTTGAATCTTGGAAATTCTTTTTGTAATGGACTTTGTATTTGGAATGGATTCATATGGTGATGTGAGCGTGATAGAATTCTACAGTGACCTTGGATGTTTGTTTTTTAATGGGAAAAAGGATGATATTTGTAACTTAGCTCTTGATCCTTGAATTTATGCTTGCAACTTTGAATAGAGCATTCTTATGAGTGGATCATGAATGATACTTGAATGAATATTGAATGATGATCTCTTTTCTTCCATTTGTGTTATTTTTGAATTTAAATCTTCTTTTCCTTTCTCTTTGAATGGGCAACATGACATAATCAAAGAATGTAGTATTGGCCAAATGCCAAAAGATGAGCAAAACAATAGTAGTTGGTCTACAAAAGTCAACCTTCTATGGTTGACTTTGTTGACCAAAAGTCAACCCCTGAGCTCATATTTTCAAATTCACTCATTTCCAAGCAAGCACATTAAGAATCCTCAATCCCTTTATTCTTTGGTCTTAAAATTAAATCAAACACTTGTAATAAAAGAAATTTACCCGAGCGAGTCAAAGTCTTGAACTACTGTATGATCATTGTAATCAAAAGGACTTGATGAGATGTGCACGAGCTCGAAACCCTAATTAAAGAGTCTCGATTCGAATAACTAGGGAAATAAACCCTAGTCCATGACAAATGATCCCATGCTTTGTGTATGTTTATTTGATGAGTGAATGCGAGGTCATGTTAATGCCCTAATGGAGGTATGCAGATGAATGCGATGCTTAAGTCAGTTAAAAATTAAGGGTAGGACAAATTTGGGGTATGACAGCTGCCCCTATTTAATTGTCTTATACCTGAAGGTGAGATTGGCGTTAGCCTTTCAAACATTCGAGGTAGAAGAAGATTAAATATCAAAGTACCAGAAATTTGTCCCAAAGAGAGGATGGTGTAAATGATATCTTTATTTTTTGTTTTGATATCTGCTGGGGTAAGAGAATTTTTGTTTTTCTGATGGAAATATTTACAGTGAGCGATGGATTTGGATGGTGATAGCTTGTAACGTGGTACCGGTGCCAATATAGGGTTTTCAAAAAGAATGGTTGTATGAAACAATGACTGAAAAGATAAGATCTCGTAGCGATCTATGACTCAACATCGGGAGAAGACCTCGTACGACCTTCAAAACTGAAAGGAAAAGATCTCGTGCGACCTATGACTCAACATCGGGAGAAGACCTCGTACGACCTTCAAAACTGAAAGGAAAAGATCTCGTGCGACCTATGACTCAACATCGGGAGAAGACCTCGTACGACCTTCAAAACTGAAAGGAAAAGATCTCGTGCGACCTATGACTCAACATCGGGAGAAGACCTCGTACGACCTTCAAAACTGAAAGGAAAAGATCTCGTGCGACCTACGACTCAACATCAGGAGAAGACCTCGTACGATCTTCACGACAAAAAGGAAATAGACCTCGTGCGATCTACGACTCAACATCAGGAGAAGACCTCGTACGATCTTCAAGACAGAAAGGAAATAGACCTCGTGCGATCTACGACTCAATATCAGGAGAAGACCTTGTACGATCTTCAAAACTGAAAGGAAAAGATCTCGTGCGACCTATGACTCAACATCGGGAGAAGACCTCGTACGATCCTCAGGACAGAATAGACCTCGTACGATCTAAGACTCAACATCGTGGTTCGGTTTTGAAATGGTTTGCCAAGTTGAAAATTGGGCTTTGAAAAAGGTTTGCCAGGTTAAGAACTGGGCTTTGAAAGGGTTTGCCAGGTTAGAAACTGGGCTTTGAAAACACGGTGGTTGGACTTGAAAGGTGTTCCTATACAGAGGAAGGGATCACGGGGACTAGTGACGACTAGACTCAATCAAAAGACGTAATCACGAAGATGTTGGTGCTTGCGAAGCATAAGAATTACATTGATCCCTCAGGCCAAAGGCGGGGTGTAACTCTTCAAGAGCGGCAATCGTTCGAATTGCCACACACCAAGTATGGTTATCCAAATGATTGAAAAATGAGATGGGTTGAATGCCCACCCTCATTCACGCTCTAATATGCACGCAGCATGCGGGAAATAACCTCGGAGACAACGATTCTGACGAAGAAAGACATTGTATCCGATCCACGTTGGAGAGAGAAAATGAGACTTCTTTTGGAGATTTAGGACACCAAGTATCGGCACCGTGGTTTGAGGAGATTTGTAATGTAGTAGCAGATATCAATTGGAGTTTGTAAGGACATTTTTTCTGTGGGGAAGTGTCATTGTCTTGATTGAGGGATGATTTGTATTATCTGGCTTATGCTTTGTATGCATGTTTGAATTTTTCTATGGCGTAATGCTCCATTTCGATGGATATGCTACGCTTTTGAGGATGCAATGTGTGGACCGTCCTTTCGGGCCATACCCCTCCGTGGGTGGGATACGTGAACTGACTCTTTTTTGTCGATCGGACGCTTTCGCGTCACTTTTGAAAAAGTTTACAGAGTCGCCACCGACCTTTTATTTTATCCAATGAAGGAAAGGTTTATAAAAGAAACAGAAAAAAGACCTTTGAGAGATTCTGGGTAAGGGGGTAGGTTATACAAAGGGAAGGTGTTAGCACCCTTTGTATCCATGGTTATCCATGGGCTCTTTAGTTTGCTTAGCTCATTTGCTTTACTTTTCAATTGATTCGGAATGCTTTACCTGTGTTTTTGAAATACCTTTGCAAATAGAATTTGTAATGATCCTTGTGCGGATATATACAAATGCTTGTTTATCTTTCGAAAGATGTTTTGAAAAGATCGTTAATTTTGTAATGATCCGTGTTTGGATGTATACAAAATATTGTCTTTTGGAAAATTCGTTTTAAAAACAACAGTGTATGAGAATTTTGTTTGTTTTGATTTTGAGCAAGCAAACTAGGAGGTCTACCCTGAGTTAGGAGGTCTTTATCCTTGTTCCCTTTAAAAATCTATCCATTCGTCGGATATAAACAAAAGGTTCGATTTTGTACTCGAAACAGTAGAAATGTAACTTTGATTTTGAAAAGAGTGAAAAGGGGTTACCCTAGGAGGTGCAAATGTGATTGTGATTGAATTCAGATATTTATCTTTGAAGTTAGTGATCTGACGGTTCAATTTTATCTTTGACATACACGCAGTTTATATGGGTGCTGGAAATTAAAATGCGGAAATGTAAAGTGCAGAAAGTAAATCTACGCTATTACATCGATTGTGCGGGAAATGTAAACTAGCCTATTTACATGAATTTGACATCCTATACATTTATCTAGGAATTTTAAATTGCAAGAAATAAAAGGCATATTTTTGTATTTTTGTGATTTATTTTAAATATAATTAATGCATTATTAATTAATTTAAAATAAAGAAAAGATGGAAATATGATTAAACCTAGCAAATAAGTTTAAAAATATGTACAAAATGTTTGTTAATTGATTTTAGAACAAAACTAATTTTTTTGGAATTTTTGAAATTTTGTTTTTGGATATTTTAAGTTAATCAAAACATAATTATGCAAATAATTACACAAATAATTAAAACTTAAAGAGAAAATTATCCTAAATATGTACAAAATTAGTTTATGATATATAAACAATATTTAACACAAAGAACAATTTTTTTTATGATTTTTTGACTAATTAAAATAATTAATAAGCAAATATACAAATACATACTAATTAATTATGAAAAATATTGAAATTTTGAAGAAAAATAAAATATTTTTGTTTCATAAAATAATATATTATTTTAGAAGTTTAAAATATTTTTTGTGGAATTTTTGGAAGTTTTTAACTATTTTTAATTAATTTATCAAAGAAACTAAAATAAAAATAGAAAATAAAATTAAAAATATAAGGATACTGATCTGGTGTGGCAATTAATGAAGGAGCATGGTGAGCTTGCATGTGTGAGGCGTTGGATTGGCTTTGAGATTGATCCAAGGGCACAGATTTGTAGGTGCATGGTATGATGGTGTACACTGAATCCAAGGGGATTCAAAGTCTTTGCAGGGGCCCACGCTGGATTGACCAGCGAATAAGATTTGAGGGAAGGGCCACCTTGGCGCGCTGAAAAGTCAGACGAACCACGCTTGGACGCGTGGTCGTCTTCAACCTCCAGAAGTGAGGTTTTCAGCTTCAAATAGCGGGGGTTTTTAACCTCCCCTATTTGGACGTTAAAATTCCAGTTTTTTAACAACCTATGAACCTGCAAAAAATACGAGTTAGCAATAGAAACAAGTGACCCAGATCCACTAATTAGAGTGTCCTGAATCCAAATATGTCATTTGTTTTAAGGTTTGAAGCTCCTAGCTATGGATACGAAGAAGATGAAGCTTAAACACTCATGGACTCGTTTTAATGGTGGAGCCTGATCCTCACGTTGGAACACTCATGCTAAGGCCCAGATCACACATATAGGTCCCCATAAGGATGTTAGGGTGGTTAGTTTGCAGTGAAATTAGTTGCATATACAAAAACGAAAATAAAACTCATATGTACATGAAGAGCTTTAAGTGCTTTATACGACTCTCATATGTCTATATTTAGAGCTCAATCTTACTCTATAATGTTTGAGGAGATGATTAGAAGTGTTTATTGGTATTGATATTGATTGGAAATTTGAATTTGAAAATTACAAAGTATATGCAAATTTTGAGAATTTTTGTGATATTTCTTGCTATACTCTTGCCCTATTTCGTGTGTCCCCCTTTTTGCTGAAGTATGATGCTTCTTTTATAGCCCAAAGTTGCTTGGAACTCAAGCTAAGAAGCTTTGTTGTCTTTGTTGAAAGTTTGATTTTTAAAATATTAAAAATCTTTGAATTGTTGACCAAGCTTGACTCCATTCAATGCTCTTGTCTTGCTCTTCAAT